>NC_053025.1:489537414-489798013 GCF_003073215.2 Triticum urartu | reverse complement strand
CTACACGGCTGACATCCGCGGAGACTTGATCTTCGACGGGTTCGAGCCACGGCCAAGCGCGCCGCACTATCTCGAGGGGCATGATCTAGCTCTGCCTCCGGACAGTGTCCTGGAGGCCGCACACGCATCGGTTCCGACCCCTAACTCGGAGCCTATTGTGCCAATCGAGGATGAGCGGTTGGATGTCACCTCGGGGGCTTCGATATCAAAGGCGATCGAGCCGAACGCTAGCCCCGCACTCTGCATGATCCGTGACTCTGAGGATCCGGACTCCTTTCTGAGCTCCGGACCCCCCGCGCCCCTGCCGATCGAATCCGATTGGGCGCCGATAATGGAGTTCACCGCCGCAGACATCTTTTAGCACTCGCCTTTTGGCGATATCCTGAACTCTCTCAAGTCTTTCTCCTTATCAGGAGAGCCCTGGCCGAGCTATGGTCAGCGAGGATGGGATACGGACGATGGAGAAATTCAAAGCCCACCCACCACCCACTTGGTAGCCACTGTCGACAATTTAAACGACGTGCTCAACTTCGACTCCGGAGACATCGAGAGCATGGATGACGATGTAGGAGATACCGACGAACCAACGCCCATAGGGCATTGGACAGCCACCTCATCTCACGATGTGTACATGGTGGATACCCCTAAAGGAAGCGACAACGAGGAAAAAGGGGATGGGACGGGAGATCGACCCCCCGAAAAGCAATCAAAGCGTCGGCGTAAACGCCGACCCAAGCCCCGCCTCGACAAAAACCCAGCCATAGAGCAGGACGAGCCGGTAGACGACGAGCAGGCCTTAGAGCAACCGTCCGAACAGGGCAACACGGATAGAGAAACCGAACATCCCTCCTCCGGCGAAAACGACATTCCGGACGACCTCACGCCGGATAAACCTATGGAGCAGAAGAATCTCCATGAGAGGCTCGTTGCAACTGCACACAGCCTAAAAAAGCAGAAGCGGAAGCTAAAAATAGCGGAAGATGCACTCCGGATTAGATGGAGCAAAGTAATCAATACCGCAGATAAATACGGCGACAGTCGCCGCACTAAAAGCTATCCGAAAAGAAAGCTACTGCCTGAATTCGACAAAGAGGCCCTAGAGCCCTCGCATTCAAAAAATGAGAAAGCCACACGGTCGGATAGATGACCCCATAAAGCGGCAAGCAGCGCCACACCTAAATCGGCATGCGACCCACTTTAGGATTCGCATCATGGCCCAGTCAGGTCCATTTATGGGCCAAGAAAGCAAGCTCTCGTGAGCAACGCTATGAAGCCATCATCAGAATCCGGCACACCCAAATACAGGGGCGCCGCACACCCCCTATGTTTCACCGATGAGGTCCTGGACTATGAATTTCCAGAGGGATTCAAACCCGTAAACATAGAGGCATATGACGGAACAACAGACCCTGGAGTCTGGATCGAGGATTATATCCTCCACATACACATGGCTAGAGGAGATGATCTCCACGCCATAAAATATTTACCACTTAAGCTTAAAGGGCCAGCCCGGCATTGGCTTAAAAGCCTTCCTGAAAACAAAATTGGAAGTTGGGAAGAGCTCGAGGATGCTTTGCGAGCAAATTTTCAAGGGACCTATGTCCGCCCTCCGAATGCAGACGATCTTAGTCACATAACTCAACAGCCCGGAGAATCAGCTCGGCAGTTCTGGAATAGATTCCTCACTAAAAAGAATCAGATAGTCGACTGTCCGGACGCCGAAGCCTTAGTAGCTTTCAGGCATAACGTCTGAGACGAATGGCTCGCCAGACACCTCGGCCAAGAAAAGCCAAGAACAATGGCCGCACTAACAAGCCTCATGACCCGCTTTTGTGCAGGGGAGGACAGCTGGTTAGCAAGGTGCAGCCCCAGCGACCCAAGTACATCCGAAAGTAGGGATGGAAACGGAAAACCGCGACGCAACAAGGACCGTCGCTGGACTAAGGACAAAAGTCCGAAGAGCACGGCAGTCAATGCCGGATTCAAATGCTCACGACAAAATCAGGCAAAATCGCCCCCCCCCCAGGATAACAGGGACGATCCATCCAACCTAAATAAAATCCTGGACAGGATACGTCAGATACACAGTACTCCCGGGAAGCCTGCTAACCATACCCATAGAGACTGTTGGGTTTTCAAACAATCCGGCAGACTCAATGCCGAACACAAGGGGCTCGACACACCAAGCGAAGACAAGGACGAACCCCAAAAGCAGAGCACCAGGAAACAAAAGAACTTCCCACAAGAAGTAAAAACAGTGAACTTACTTCACATAACAAAACGTGCGGCGCCCATAAAGGTACGCGCCACACGGCCTATCCCCAAATGGTCCCGCCACTGGTTGTCAAAACCAATCATCTTCGATCAGCTAGATTATTCTAGAAATATCAAGAATGCAGGCTGGACTGCCTTGATACTCGATCCAATAATTGGCGGACTCCGGTTTTCAAATGTCCTTATGGACGGCGGCAGTGGACTAAACCTGATATATCAGGATACAATCCATCACATGGGGATAAACCCAGCAAGAATCCGCCACAGCGAAACCTCCTTTTAAGGGGTAACACCTAGTCCGGACACCCATTGTATTGGTTTTCTCCGACTCAAAGTTATATTTGGCTCTGTCGATAACTTCCACCGTGAAAAGCTGACCTTCCATATCGTCCCGTTCTCAAGTCGCTATCAAGCACTACTGGGACGCGAAGCTTTCGCCCGCTTTAACGCAATACCGCATTATGCATCTCTCACGCTTAAGATGCCTAGTCCACAAGGCATCATCTCTTTGAATGGGAAGCACTAAAATGCGCCTCCTCAAGCGGAGGACTGTGTGGCCGCTTTGACAGCCCCACAGTAAAATGGCCTCACCGGCCAAAAAACTTCGAAATAGGTCATTCAAGACCACGAACGCGAATAGACGAGTTCGGGACAAAATCATCATTGATGCAGGCTTAGTGGCCATATACCCCCACTAGGGGCTCCATGCATATACAATAAGAGACAATAAAGCTCAATTTTATATATTTTACTTTATACTTTGTTTATTTTAAACTTTTGTTCGGCACGACCCGTTTTCAACTCAGTTCCTCTCTTTTACAGATGAACGTCGTGCGGCGCCCGTCCAGGATACGGCACAACGGAGACACAGGCGCAGACGTGCAGTAGGGACCCGTCCTAAAGGATTCTTTTTAGATTAAGACCCTGCGTAAACCTTTTTTACTGTCTCTTGTTGCTACACATCCCCTGGTTTTTTCTGATATAACCAAAGGAGGAGGCTGGCGTCTTGGCATGTGGCCACGTCAGAATTTTTGCTCGTACCAGGACACTAGGGGCTTTTTTAATAAAGAGTGTTGTTTCGCCCGCACTCATAAAGACCGAACACCTTAGGGAGTGTTCGGCGTCGCGAGTTTTGGCATTATATGCATCAGCTCCGAATCATGTCTTTGGTCAAATGTTGGGTTGCCCGGCTCCTGAGTTCGGCTACCTTACGTTCCGCTCTATCGGCTAAGGTAGCACCAGGAGAACTACTGCGATTGTGCCCCGGTTCGGCCGGGCGAGCACCTCAGTAGAGAAAGCCGAAAACTGACTGTCATGATGTAGCGTGAGACTGGTCAGCCACTCGAGGACCTATCGGAATCTATCGGATTCCTCCGCTTTAACGAAGGGCCGCTTCCCGGTTAGGCACAAACGCGCCCCGAACTCGGGCGAGCGCAGTCGCCACCAAGAGGCTATCTAAATAGTCTCACTGTCAAGCTTCTATGGCTAAGTGAAAGTGCTAAAGCATTATAGTCCGGTTGCCTGG
Organism: Triticum urartu; assembly: GCF_003073215.2. NCBI lineage: Eukaryota > Viridiplantae > Streptophyta > Magnoliopsida > Poales > Poaceae > Triticum > Triticum urartu. Next base: position 489,794,214 of record NC_053025.1, on the reverse strand, counting down.
CCTGCTGCGCTATCACCTCCTTTGTAGGACCAAGACGTTGGGTTAAGTGTGAAAATGCGTCTTCTGCGAGCACCCCCGCACTATGTGCGTGGGGGATGAAGCCAACGACTGCCATCTTTCAGATTTTGTATATATATATCTTAAAACGGCCGCATAGGAGGTGTTCCCAATACTTGAAGGCACAAGTATAAAAAGGCCACTACAGTTTATCAAAATATTACTTTATAATTACATATGCTATCATAACATAGCATCTTTCGAGCACTGCGTCTCTATTACACGAGCGCCTTCAAGGACTTCCTGAAAATAGTGCTCGGAAGGTACTCGGCTTTTGTCCGAATCTCGGGACGCAACAACGGTGGTCTCCATCTCTGCCCAGTATGTCTTGACACGGGCAAGAGCCATCCTTGCGCCCTCTATGCATGCTGACCTCTTCATTGCATTAATACGCGGCACCGCGTCAAGGAATTGCTGCACCAAGCTGAAATAACTCTTCGGCTCCGATCTTCCCGGCCACAGATGACCCATGACGTACTTCATGGCGAGTCCGGACAACCTATTCAGTTTGGCCCATTGAGCCAAACGATCGTCCACTGCCAGTGGACGCTCTGGATTGTGAAACTGCGACTAGAAAAGCTTTTCCACTTCGCAATCTTTCTGATCTCGAAAGTGTTCGGTCGCATCAGCAGCACTCGCTGCCAAATCCAGATAGGTATCCTCCACACTCCACATCCGGTCCAATGGACCAAACTTCGGATTGCAAAATGTCCTTCGCAGCATAAAGGGCTTTCCAGCCGCAATCTGTTCGGCCTGACACAGCTCCTCCTTCGCAGCTCTCATTGCAGAGCGCGCGTCCTTGGCATTGGCAACGGCCTTCTCTAAGTCCGTCTGTTTCGCCTGGTCTTCTTTCTCAAGAAGTCTGCAACGGTCTGCAGCACTCTTTAACTTTTCGGCCATCTCGGCCATCTCTGCCTTGCTTCGGCAATGAGCAGCCCGTTTGGCTCTCAGCTCTTCAAGGGCTTTCTTGGCAGCCGCATCACTTTCTCTGGCTTGTTCTTTAGCTCGGGCAAGTTCTGCCCTAAGACTCTCCACGGCGGCCGCACCATCTGCGTCAAGCACACACATCGTAAGACACTGGCATAAAACTCTTCTTACCCGATGCCGCCCGAGGAATTACATACCTTGAGCCTCATCAAGCCGCTTGCTGACAAGCGCGATGTCGGCATCTGCCACATCCAGTTGCCGCTTTAGTTCGGCAAAATCATCAATTCGGCTCGATTCCGGACACCCTGCCGCCTACATTCACAGGCGACATCTTAGACCTGGGATTATGATCCTCCGCATGCCGTCATTTCTTGATGATGCGTAGAGTATCAGGGGCTACTATCTACACAGGGCGCATCTTATTCATGCGCAACTGACAAAAGTGTACATTATCTAATGTACCTCAAAACCCGTCAGTAAACTTTTGACGGCCTCATGCAATCCGCTCTCTGCGGATGAGATCCTTTCAATCACCGTGCCCATCAATGCACGGTGCTCCTCCGAGATAGAAGCTCGCCCCAGCAGAATCTTTAGCTCCTCCGGCCGAGCACCAAACGATGCCGGACTTGTCCCACGACCTCTTTCGAAGGCCGGACGCGGAGAACCTCGGGGGGGGCCACATAGCTATCTTCCGCCCCTGCCGGATTCGGAGAAACCCTCCACGACGACACCTCAGGGTCGCCCGCCTCGCTAGGCGGCACGGCAGGGGGAGGCGTCCCGCTCTCCATCATCTCCAGAAGGAGATCCCCCGAAGACGAGCTCTGCTGAGAAGGGCTGAGGTCCGAGCTACAAGGTAAAAAATTCGGTTAATCTTCTCAGATATAAATCAAGGATTTCCCTCATCCCTCAAAAGGAAAATCTTTCTCTACTTACGGCTCGCTGGATGGCTGATCCCCTTGAGGGCGTAGTCCGGCCGAGGAACTCCCTGGGGTCAGACCCTCTGACGAGGATTTTCCCCCCGCTTCGAGGCCATGGTTTCCGGGTCGTCAGAGGCGGCTCTCTTCTTCCCCTTAGGAGAGGAATTGTCGGTTCCTCCCTTCGGAGCAGCCTCCTTCGAGGAGGCCATAGTATCCTTGTCCTCCCCCTTGCTTCCCTCCAAAGGCATTATCTCCAGCATCCTAACCAGCACGGGATCCGGCCTGGATTCGGGAAGGGGAGCCGGACACCTGATCAGCTTTGCCTTCGCTATCCACTCCTGTTTAAAAGGACGGCTCTTTTAGGGGCAAGTTTATGACAATTATATGGATAGAAAGTCCGGGCACAAGGTTGCTTACTTGAGTATCCGGGCGATTGTAGCTTAGGCCTGCGTCCTCGGTTAAATCCGGACACATCTCTTGTGATCCGAAGAACAGTTTATACATCTCCGCGGGCGTTGCGCCCATGAAATTCTGGAGAGCTCGCGGTCCCTCTGGGTTAAACTCCCATAGGCGAAGGGAGCGACGTTTGCCGGGCAACATTCGGTGAATCAGCATGACCTGCGTCACCTTGACCAGGCTGAGGTCTCCTTCCAAGAGATCCTTAATGCGGCCCTATAACAAGGGCACGTCTTTGGGCAAACCCCAATCTAACCCTCTGTTAACCCATGACGCTAGCCGTGGTGGGGGACCCGAGCGAAAGGCAGGAAGCGCCACCCACTTGGTGCTCCGGGGAGTGGTGATATAAAACCACTCTCGTTGCCACAAGCCTAGCTCCTCTTGAAAAGAGCCCTCGGGCCATGGAGCATCAGTATTTTTGCTTATAACAGCGCCTCCGCACTCTGCGTGCCGTCCCTTGATCATCTTCGGCTCCACTTTGAAAGTCTTGAGCCATAATTCGAAGTGAGGGGTAACACGGAGGAACGCTTCGCATACGACGATAAACGAGGAGATATGGAGGATGGACTCCGGAGCTAAGTCGTGAAATTCCAGCCCATAATAAAACAGCAGTCCCCTCACAAAGGGATCCATCGGGAAGCCTAACCCCCGAAGGAAGTGAGACACAAACACTACGCTCTCACTGGGCTGGGGGCTGGGGATAGCCTGCCTTTGAGCAGGCAACCTATGCGAAATTTCGGCGGTCAAGAACATAGCCTCTCTCAACTTTAGCACGTCCTCCTCTGTGACGGAGGAGGGCATCCATCGGCCTTGAAGGTCAGAACCGGACATTGTCGAAGGTCCGAAGCGCCTGGAAACTGGAGCCTAGGGTGTTGGAACTCGAGGTGACGGGCGAACTCGCTTGAGATTGAAAAAAGGAGTAAGGCCCTGGTCTCTTTATAAGAGGTTGAATATCAGGATCCCTCCCCGTAACCGTTTGGGACTCGCCTTTAATCGAGAAAACATGCTAACGGGCACGATTGGGTTACCCACGTCCGTATTGATGAGAATCCCGTAAAAGGGGGGCACACGATCTCTGCTTTGACAAGACATGCCAAGGAAACTGCCTTGCAAAACATGCTGAGGTGGAAAAGTGAAATCGATTCGAGTAAAGGACTTGGCTGTAGTGTGATGACGCACTGCGGAATACGTCGGCAGATTTGATTTGTGTTAATATTATTCTCTCTATGGCAATATGTGGAAGCTTATTTTGCAAAACCGGACACTACTCTTGGTGTTTACAATCTTCTATGAAGGACTTGGAGGAGGAACCCGCCTTGCAATGCCGAAGACAATTTGCGCGCCGGACTCGTCGTCATTGAAGCCTGGTTCAGGGGCTACTGAGGGAGTCCTGGATTAGGGGGTGTTCGGGTAGCCGGACTATACCTTCAGCCGGACTCCTGTACTATGAAGATACAAGATTGAAGACTTCGTCCCGTGTCCGGATGGGACTTTCCTTAGCGTGGAAGGCAAGCTTGGCGATGCGGATATTCAAGATCTCCTACCATTGTAACCGACTCTATGTAACCCTAACCCTATCTGGTGTCTATATAAACCGGAGGGTTGTAGTCCGTAGGCAATCATCTCCATATACAACAATCATACCATAGGCTAGCTTCTAGGGTTTAGCCTCCTTGATCTCGTGGTAGATCTACTCTTGTACTACCCATATCATCAATATTAATCAAGCAGGACGTAGGGTTTTACCTCCATCAAGAGGGCCCGAACCTGGGTAAAACATCGTGTTCCCTGCCTCCTGTTACCATCCGGCCTAGACGCACAGTTCGGGACCCCCTACCCGAGATCCGCCGGTTTTGACACCGACACCGACCATCTCTAGATGAAGTTCTCTTGTGTTCTTTTTGTGCTCTTGCATTTGTCTCATGCATATTTGTCTCCAACTTCATTTAGACTTTTTTTAGTTTCTTCTCTTTTATTTTCTGTTCTGCATTCCTTGCATCCAATTCATTGCAAATCTTTCAGTTAAGTCCTTGCAAATCCTTGTGAGATCTTACTTATCTAGTGAGCTGAGGTGACAAGTGTTTTCTCTGCGATGAACTCGGTCTCACCGGTCTGATGCTTTCGGTCCAACCGAATCCTCTCGGTACAACCGAACCATACAACTCGGTGTCACCGATTTCACTACAGGAAAGACATCTTGCCACTTGTTTCTGCATTCTTTTTGATCTAGCTCCACTCAATGAATCTTGTCCTCGACCAGCATCCTATTCAACTTGCTGCTTTGTTCTGTGACTCAAGAACCAAACCCATCATGACAAAAATCCAGAAGAACCCTTCTTGGAAATTGATGTCAAAGTGGGAGAGAGAGAGATCACATCAAAGCTTAATCATATCTATAGGGGGAGAGAATACTCAAGGGAAGAAAGAGTAATCATCAAGGACCCCAGATGCTTGGTGTTCAAGAGGAGAGAAGTCACATGTCTTCAAGAGGGGAAAGACATGTTCATATTTGCTCGTTTGCCTTAGCTCTGTTTATTTCCTTTGAGCTCTGACTTTGCTCTGATCCCTATCTCCTCCCAGTATCCCATGCTAAGATTCAGGGGGAGCAAGACATCTAAGGGAAGGAAATCCTTGGATTTATTGGACATCTTTACCTTTGGGGACATGTCTATATCCAATGTGGTACTTAGTACTCACTCTACATGTCATCCCAGTCTTGGTACTCTTGTGGTTTCTCTTGTTTGCTCTGGCCAGTAGGTGTATCTGTGTTATCTAACCTTGTTTACACAGGTTCATCCCATCCTAAGCACTACAAAAAAAAGACACATCCGTGACATTTTGGGCCGAACGAAAAAAAATTCTGTCATACATATGACACTTCTATGACGATAATTGTGACAAAATCCGGTATCATCATAGATGTGGTGGTCTGCTACTTCTATGACAAAAAATCATGACAGAAAATGGGCTTTTCGTCCTGGGCGGGCTGGAGATGCAGCTGCATGACATTCTTTGGGCCGTCCATGACAGAAAAAACTGTGGTAGAAGCGAGGGCGAGGAAAATTTCGGGGAGTTCCCGGTTATGGTGGGAGGTTGGGGGCCCAGCGATGCGCGTTTCTCTCATACACGTATGCGCGTGTGTGCGAGGCGTTGGCTCTAACTGAACCCGAGCGAGGCGTTGGGCTCTAACTGAACCCGAGCGATTGCACTGCAGGCTACGCATTACTGAACCCGAGCGATCGATCGATGGCTGTTAACTGAACCCGATCGAGCGATTCCTTCGCTACTGCTGCTAACTGAAGCCGATCGATTGGATGCATAGTGAGTGTTGCGGGAGGGGGGTTGGATGAACAGCGAGCGGTGGCGTTGCCTCTGGATGAACGGGACCCCGTGGTGTGGTGGAGGGATGGATGAACAGTAGACGGTGGAGGGGTGCCCGTGCAGGGGTGGTTGAAAAGGACCCCGTGGTGCGGAGGGCTGGATGAACAGTATACGGTGGAGGGGTGCCCGTGGAGGGGTGGTTGAACAGGACCCCATGGTGTGGAGGGCTGGATGAACAGTAGACGATGGAGGGGTGGTTGAACAGTAGCCGGTGGAGTAGCGCGTGGTGGAGGCTGGATGAACAGGAGCCCATGGAGGCTGGAGGAGGTCGACGGTGGAGATGAACAGTATCCCGTGGAGTCCCGTTTTGCGGTACGCCACACCCCTCCTGATGAACATGACCCCCATTTCGACCGTAGGAGGTCCGTTTCGTCCGTTTTGCAGCACGCCACACCCCTCCCGACCAACAGGACCCCCGTTTCGACCGTAGGAGGTCCATTTCCTCCGTTTTGCGGTACTCCACACCCCTCCCGATCAACAGGACCCCCGTTTCGATCGTAGGAGGTCTGTTTCCTCCGTTCTGCGGTACGCCAGGCCTCGTTTCCATCGCATGTTCCATCCAAGCCCTCCCGATGAACACGACCACGCATTTCGTTCCGACCCAGCCGGTTGGCTCCCACGCGTTTTGTTGCCTCCCGATGAACACGACGCATTCCGTTGCCTCCCGATGAACGCGACGCATTTTGTTGCCTCCCCATGAACACGACGCATTCCGTTGCCTCCCCATGAACACGACACATTCCGTTGCCTCCCCATGAACACGACGACGACGTTGTTTCTCCGTTCCGACCCAGCCATGTACATGAGCCCTGGTTGTACGTATGCGCGAGTAGGCGTTCGAGACCCTGCCCTTATGTACACATACGTGGCTGTATTTTCTTTCTTGCACCCTGGCCATTATACGTACGTGTACATGCTATGTGCGCGCCTCTACTACGACCCGTGCGTGCCTCTACATCGACCAGTATGTACGTACACGTTCGCGACCAGAATGACAACGCTACGTACGCTTCGACCAGGTGGGTCCCGACTGTCAGGCACTTCCTTGCCTGCGAAGATGTAGCTGGTGGGTCCCAGCAGTCAGGGGGGCGAATCGTTTTTTTTTGGACGCACTTCCTTGCGTGTGAAGTGTAGCTGCTGGGTCCCAGCAGTCAGGGGGGCGAATCGTTTTTTGCCCGGACGCACTTCCTTGCATGCGAAGGTGTAGCTGGTGGGTCCCAGCAGTCGGGGGCGAATGGTTTTTTTGGACGCACTTCCTTGCGTGCGAAGATGTAGCTGGTGGGTCCCAGCAGTCAGGGGGCGAATTGTTTTTTTCGGACGCACTTCCTTGCATGCGAAGATGTAGCTGGTGCGTCCCAGCAGTCAGGGGGCGAATCATTTTCTTCGCGAAATACGGTGGCCCGTCCGGTGGGTCCCCACTGTCAGGTGGAGGAATAATTATTTTGCGTGTAATAAGGAGGCACTTCCTTGCGGCTGCCGTGGACCCAGCTGTCAGCCTCTCCGAATACAGTCCACGTCCGATGGAAGTCGTTCCTTGACCACGTTGACCACGCCGCGCCGAGAGCACCAGGGCGATGGACGACGACGAGGCCTAGGAAGGGGACGACGCGGAGCCGGGGAAGACGCGGCAGTGGATGCACACGCGGAGAGGAGTACGAGGGTTCACTGGTTCGGCTGCGCTGCCGTCGCCACAAAATAATAGGGGGTGTGTGTGAGTGGAGGGATGGTCTGGCCAGCGGTGGGAGTAGTAGGGGGCGGTGAGGCCTCCGCGACAGCACAGCCGGCCACGAGAGGCAGGAGCAGGCGGCACGACCGGCGCTGCTTTGGGCGGCTGGAGCAAGAAGACCAGAGGTTGAAGAAGCACGATGGCCGTTGGATGGACATCGTACGATCACTGCAGCTAGAATCATTTATATTGACTAAGTTGACAAAGACCTTGGTACGTCAACTTAGTAGGCCCACAGGTCAGCTTCTGAAACGGTGTGCCCCAGATGTCAGGGGGAGGAATCATTTTTTGGGCGGGTGAAGCTAGAATATCCTAGATTGAAGAAGAAGCACGGCATCCATTGGATGGACATCCAACGGCCACTGCTGCTAGAACCGTGTGTTGACTATAAGTTGACAAAGCCTTGCATACGCGTCAACTCTATTTTTTTAGGGGACACGTCAACTTAGTAAGGCCAGAAGTGTGTGGCAGAGAACTTATAGCCCATTTGAGATTTGTAAGAATGTGTAGCCCATTTTTGAATTCTAATGGAATTTACTACAGCCCATTTACAGTTTGTTAAAAGTACAGCCCATTTCAACCAACCGTTCAAAACAGAATTCAATAAAATTTCCCACATTTTGATGGGATCCGAAATATTTTTATCCCAAAATTTCTAGTCAGATTAAATACAATTTCAATATAAATTGATATTACGTAAAAATCCAACAAAACATTGTGCTCGCAACAATTAATGAAATTAAAATTTTCAATATCCAAAAATAATATTTTATAAAGTAATCACGTGTTTGGTGCATTTTTTTATAGTTACTGCCCAGTTTTTATAATTACATCCCATTTATTATTTCTTAAAGCTCATTTTCTTGTTAAGCCTAATGCATCCCTCCTAGGAAAGATTTGCAGCCCAGTGGGGCGGAGAATAACAACTTGACCTTGCCTGGGTATTCCTAAAAAAAGTATAGTTGCGCTAGCCATTTTCAGCTTGAAAAAAATTAATATCTGGGCTGGATATCTGGCCTGGGCTAGACGGGCCACAGCCTGCCCAGTTAATACCTGTAGCGATGTTTTCGTTGTTGTTCAGAGGAGAAAAATTAATATCTGGGCAAAACATCGAAAAACTCTGCAGTGCTCACACCTCAAAAACACAAATATTGCTCGAGCTGCTTGGTCCCAGCTGTCGACCGCTTATTTTGCAGTTCTCTCGTTTATTGACTACTCCCTCCTTTCCGGTTTATAAGGCTCAATTCAAAAATCTCACCAACCAAGGTAAATGATGAGTGGTGGAATAATTTTTGTAGTTTGCAAAATCATCCAATTAATGCTCTTGTTTTCCTCAAAAAAATATGTTTACGAATGCATTAATTGCAATACATGCATGCATAAAGTGCATGCATTGGTCAGTTTTCTCTTAATACTTGCATGCAATGATTTAATGCACCTTGAAGTCTGAACATGTGATGGGGAACAACCAAATTGAGCCTCATAAAATGGAAAAACTAAAATTTTGAGATAAGCCCTATAAACCGAAAAGGAGGGAGTACTACATAGGTTGACAATGGTGTGGGACCGTGATGTCAGGAAACCAGGAGGAAGCAAAATAAATTATAGTTTCATATATACATATATATAGGACAACACTATTCTAATCCCAGGATTAGAATAGTTATTTGGATCACGGCGCGTCCTATATAGGGTCGATCGACTTGTTCCTGAGATCTAAAAACAAAAAACCGAACCCCACCTCCCACTCTTCCACCTCTCAGCCCCCATCCCGACCCACATCCCCACGGCACGGCCTCCTCTCCCGCAGCCGGCATGCCACCTCCGCTCCTCCCCAATGGTACCGCGGCCCCCTCCCCTCCTCCCCAACAGCGGCGTGGCTACCTTCCCTTCTCCCCAACGGCGGCGCGGCCACATCCCCTCCTCCCAAACGGCGACACAGCCCCCTTCCTTCCTCCCCAACGGCGATGCGGCCTCCTTACCTCCTCCCCAACGGCGGCGCGGCCTCCTCCCCAATGGCGGTGCGGCCCCGGAACCCCCGCCTGCTTTCACCAATCTGCTCTGCTTCCCGAGCGCCATCGCCGGTCCCCGGATCCCACGAGCAGCCGCCGCCTTCCTGGCCGGTGAGCACGAAGATGCCGACGCTGAGGTGACAGCCGAAGCCGAGCCACGTGAGGTCCCACCACGTGAGGCAGCGGCGCATCTCGTACGCTCTGGCGCCGCATCGCGCCGAGCTCCAAGGCGTCGGGTGGAGCGGCCGGCGAGGAGGCGGCCCCTGAGCCGCGCGGGCGTCGCGGCCAGCGCGCCTCGGTACGCGCCCCAGCTCGCGAACGATGGCTCCGGGAAGAATTCATCCTTGCCCCACCGCCAGTAGCTCCTTGCCGTGGCCATTGGCCTATCTTGCGATGCTCCCAAGGGCTCCATGGCTTGGAGCTTTGGGTCAGAGCATGGCTTCACTCTATTTGTCTGTGCACAGGTGCAGGACAAGTTATTCTGATTCGTCGTCTTCGGAGGTGAAGTGACTGTAGAATGCGGACAGAACAAACCCGTTGTCTTCTTCCTTTGGCCGCCAACTCGCCATCGTTGTGGACTCCCTGTCCGTCCATCCTATCTTTATCGTGCACCAGAAATCACATACCAAGCACGACTTTGTTTTTGTTGGAAAACCAAGCACGAATCTTGTTATGACGATTGGATAGAAAACAAAGGGATACCGGAGGTGAAGTCTGGGAATAAAAGTTGCACTCTTTCGTATTTGTTCTGCAACTTTTGTTACTTGGCAAAAAAAGTTGATGAAGTTCATGTATTACTGTCGTTAAAAATATCGTAAAAAAAGAGGACAGACGAGTTCCCAAAAAATTGGGGGCATTCGTCAAAAACTAGAAGTTCATGAAAGAAACTAGGGGGGAGGTTAATAATATCTTAGTTGATATGACAACCCTTTCAAGTTCAAATATAAAAAACCATGAAGTTCAACAAATATAATAATCATAGAGTTCAAAACAGAAGAAGCAAATATTTCATGTTCAAAACATTGTACAACATGCTCTGGGAGGAATGTCATCTTCTAACATAAAAACATGGGTCTAAAAACTCATGTTGTACAACTTTTTGTTCATTATTATTTCCTCAAGTTCAGCCGTATTTACGGATGCAAAAAAGTAATGTTAGCTCTCAAAGTTCATATATAATAAATTAGAGAGTTCGACAAAAACGTGAAAACAAAGAAGAGACACATATGTTTATACAAAAAAAAGCTCATGGAATTCCGAGGGCAATGCCACTAAAGAGAAAATAGAAACAAGTTCAAAGTGATGACAACCAGAAGTTCACGTATTGCATGTTGTGTGTTTCATACGAGAAAAAATAACAAAAAACCTAAGTCTAATTTTTTTTGTTCCTAGAAGTTCATGTGCTCTGCTCTCGGAAGTTCAAAATTCTTGAGGGAGAGGTTCACGGTGTGTTTACATTTTCAAAAAACACAAAAAGATGTTGTTTCTCGTGTTTTAAAATAATTCTCTCAATCCATTACAAATTTGGAACAAGAATGAAAAAGCAAAGGCTAAATGTTTTGTTGCTAGAAGTTCAAGTGCTCGGAGCGAGAAAGTTAAATATTCTTGTGAGAGAGGTTGAACAAACAAGTGACAGAAATTCAAGGTGAAAACAACGAGAAGTTCAACTACTACAAAGAATGCATTTTAGGTAAGAATAAAAATATAGAAAAATAAAACCCTAAAAGTTTTGTTTCAAGAAGTTCACGTGCTCTGTCCGGGGAAGTTCAAAAGTTCTTGCGAGATATGTTCACCTTGTATTTTCCATGTTAGAAACCAAAAAAATTGTTTTTTATTTTAAAATAATTCTCTCAATTCACAAAGAAGTTAAGTTATTATTTGGGAGCAATTTGATTTCAAAAATAAAATAAAAAAATCAAATTATAAAGATTAAGAAAGTAAAACCAGGAAGTCCATATCAAAAAGATAAGTTCGATGATTATAGAAAACTCAGATCTTCCTCGCTATTAAAGAGTGGAAACAAGAAGTTCAAAAAAATAACAAGAAGGTCAACTTTTAAAAATAGAGCGCTTCAAAATTCATAAAAATATTAATAAATAAACCAGGAAGTCCATATTAAAAAGATGGAGAAGTTCGATGATTATAGAAAACTCAAATTTTCCTCGTTATTAAAGAGTGGAGACAATAAGTTCAAAAATAAAATATCAAGAAGGTCAACTTTTGAAAATGGAGCGCTTCAAAATTCATTAAAAAGGATTAAAGAAAATCAGATTAAAATTCATAAAAAAAACTCAGGTATTTTCACGTAACCGAGAGAAGTTCAGATTGATAACTGCCAGAAGTTCACGTACTACATGGTGTGCATTTTGTATTAAAAATAATAAAAAAGCAAAGACTAAAAGTTTGTTGATATAAGTTCAAGTCCAACATCAGAGAAAGTTAAAAAAATTGTGAGATAGGTTTATACAAAAGAAATATCATTTGTGTAACACTAACGAATGGATGAGAAAATTACAAACAAAAATACGTCACAGAAGTTCAACGTGAAAACAGCAAGTTCAACTACTACGCTGAATGAATTTTAGATGAAAACTTTTAAAATCGTCGCGAGTATGAAAAAACGATCAACACGGGAAACTTGCGTGCTTACAGCAGCTTTCCATCGGTATATCACCTGCTCAATTCCGGTGAGTGGATAGAGAGCTACGAGCAGTGCATGAAGAGCTACGAGCAAGAAAAGCACGTGAAAAAACAAAGTGAAGTTCAAGTACACGTGCCGAGAAGTTCAGGTTCTTCACGCAAGTACACGGCTAGGAATCAGACAAAACCATCAACACGAAAAAGTTTCGCATTTTTCTTAGCTTTTCAACGGTATATTATTTGTGCCTTTCCGTTAAAGTTTGTAGAAAATACGGCGAAAATACGTTTTTCGCCATTTTCGAAACTGACTTAAAACCGTAAAGAATTGCGAGAAACAATACATACCAAAAAGTTTTGCATTTCTTCAAGCTTTCCAAAGCCATATCATTTGCTGCATTCGGAGGCACGGTTAAAAAATTAGCTCGAAAATACGAACTCGGTAGGACTTGGACCGTTTTTTAAATTACTCTTAAACAGTTTAAAATTACGAAAAACTTTAAAAATGAAAAAGTAGCGCATTTTCATAAGCTTTACAACGCCATACCATATGCCTCTATTGGATTAGCCGTTTAGAAATGACATCGAAAATACGAACTCAGCTGTTCGGTTTATGAAATTTTACATTTTTTCAAATTACTCTTTAACCGTAGGGAATTAGAGAAAACTTTCAACATGAGGAAGGAGCGGTTTTGCAGCAGCTTTCCAACGCCATATTATATGCCTCATTCCGATAAACGGTTTAGATATACGATCGAAAATACGATTCACGTTTTTTGTGCGAAAAAAACGGTTTTCAAAACTGCTCTTAAACCGCTTATATTTTGCCAAAAATTTAAGTTGGGTCATGATGCTGGTGTCCATAGCTTTCCAACGGTATATCGCAAGCCCATTTGGGCAATATTGGTGAAAGTTCAACCTAGCACTGGGAGAAGTTTAGGTCGAACAAATCAGGCAGTAAAATTGCAAAAAACGCAAGTTCATCACGACCCAAGAGCAAAAACTGCCAACGAGCGAGTGACAAAAGTTCAAGGGAAAAACAACAGGGAGTTCAACTACTATGCGGAATGCGTTTCAGGTGAGGATAAAAGAATGTAAAACTAAAAGCCTAAAACGTTTGTTGCAAGAAGTTCACGTGCTTCTCCGAGTGAAGTTCGAGAACTCTAGTGCTAGACGTCCGACCTTCAATTACATGTAAAAAAAAGAGTGAAGTTCAAACAAGCATGCCCCAGAAGTTCAACTACTTCACGCAGTGCATATCCATTCACGATGAACGCAAAAATCATGATCTCGCCATTGAGGTTTGTTAAAAAAATTATTGTGAGAGAGGTTTGTACAAAAGGAATATCATTTGTGTAACACCGATGAATGGATGAGAAAATTACAAACAAAAATACATCACAAAAGTTCAACGTGAAAACAGCAGGAAGTTCAACTACTACGCTAAATGAATTTCGGATGAAAATGTTTTAAACCGTCACGAGTATGAAAAAATGATCAACACGGAAAAGTTGCGTGTTTACAGAAGCTTTCCATCGGTATATCACTTGTTCAATTCCGGTGAGTGGATGAAGAGCTACGAGCAGTGGATGGAGAGCTACGAGCAAAAAAACACGTGAAAAACAGAGTGAAGTTCAGGTGCGCACGCCGAGAAGTTCAGGTTCTTCACGCGATGCATTTTTGACAATCTGTTTCGCGAAAAAGGCAGAACGAATGATCTCTCCGTTTTCGAAATTACTTGAAAATGGCTAGGAATCAGAGAAAACCATCAACATGAAAAAGTTTTGCATTTTCCGTAACTTTTCAGCGGTATATTATTTGCATCATTCCGATAAAGTTTGTAGAAATTACGGCAAAATACGTTTTTAACCATTTTCACAACTGACATAAAACCGTAATGAATTAGGAGAAACAATATATACAAAAAAGTTTCGCATTTCTTCAAGCTTTCCAACGCCATATCATTTGCTGAATTTGGACGTACGGTTAAAAAATTAGCTCGAAAATACGAACTCGGTGGAACTTGTACCGTTTTCTAAATTACTTTTAAACCATTCAAAATTAGAAAATACTTTTAACATAAAAAAGTAGCGCATTTTCATAAGCTTTCCAACGCCATATTATTTGCCTCAATTGGATTAGCCGTTTAGAAATGGCGTCGAAAATACGAACTCGGGTGTTCGGTTTACGAAATTTTACGATTTTCCGAATTACTCTTTAACCGTAGGGAATTAGAGAAAACTTTCAACATGTGGAAGGAGCAGTTTTGCAGCAGCTTTCCAACGCCATATTATTTGCCTCATTCCGATAAACGGTTTAAAAATGCGATCAAAAATACGATTCACGTTTTTTATCTGAAGAAATAACGGTTTTCAAAACTGCTCTTAAACCGCTTACATTTTGCCAAAAATTTAACTTGGGTCATGATACTGATGTCCATAGCTATCCAACGGTATATCGCAAGCCCCATTTGGACACCTTTTAGCTGAAATTCAACCTAGTACTCGGGGAAGGTCACGCGCGTTACTCGGGAAGTTCATGTTGTGATCAGAATATTATTCTGATCCCGTGATCAGAATAGTGTTTATGTATGTATGTGTGTATATATATAATAAGGAGGCACTTGCGTACGTGAGGCTATGGACCTGGTGGGTCCCCATTGTCATCCTCTCCAAGTAAAGTCATCTCCTCGCCCGCGCGCGCTTTCCGCCCGAAACAGTTAGCGCCGCCCTCCCCGCTTCCCGGTGCAGGCGATTGCTCCGCCTTCAAATGACACAAGTGTCGTCCGTCCGTCCATCTGCCGCCCACATTAATGATACGCGGTTGCCGAGGCGGCTACTCCGGCGCCACACGTTCGTCCCTCCGCCCGCCCACCATTGCTATATAAACTGTTGTGCCGGCCATAGCCACAGTCATCCGCATCCGTTCCCTTTCTCCTGTCCACACCACTACTGCCCACCATGGCTTCCTCATGCTCCAGTGCTCTTCAGGACAGGCGGACGACGGACCACAAGGAGATGGCAGCCATTGCTGCCGACCGGCTGGCCGACAGGCAGCCGGAGGACGACGACGTCCCAATGGAGAACATGGTAGTCGATGATCCGGCGCCAACCCCACTCCTCTGTGCCATCCTCGCTGGTGCATTGCACCATGACCATCGGCGAGGCCCGTGCCCAATATATGGACAGGGTGAGGCAGATGCGTGAGGAGCAGTTCTGGGAGGTGCAGGCCGACGCCGCCTACAACCACCATCTCCTTGAGGAGCACCTGCAGGCGGAGGAGCAGATCGCCGTAGAGCGGGCGGAGCAGGAGGCTCTGCTCGACTCATACCGCTCCGCCCGCAAGGGCCACCTCGAGCGCTGGCGGTACCGCATGCAGGTGGCGGAGGCTGCGTCCGCCTACAAAGAGGCTAGCAAAGAGGGCGATGAAGCGGGCGAGGCGCTGTTTGGCGAGACCGAGGACGAGGTAGAGGACAATGCCAGCTCCGACGAGTCCCCGCTCTGCTGGCGTCGACGAGCCCTGCTCCATCGAGGCCCTGCGGCACCAACAACGAGGCAGAGGACACCGTCGGCTCCGCCGAGGCCCCACCCTGCCAACAACGAGGCAAAGGACACCGCCGGCTCCGCCGAGGCCCCGCCCCGCCAACAACGAGGCAGAGGATATCGCCGGCTTCGCCGAGGCCGCGCCACACAGAAAACGAGGAAGAGTAGAACACGGTAGGTCGCCGCCGCTCAGGTCCAAGTAAGGCCACCACTGCTACCCTCCGGTTGAAGCCAAGCTAGGCGGGTTAACCATTGACGGCCAGTTAGCTTCTTGGCGGCGACGTGGAGTCGGAGAGCTGCACTGGAGAAAAACGCTGCTTCTACTTAACTGCTGGTGCAGTTGGCTAACTAACTCGTGGGCCCAATAGGCCACATGTCAGTTACATAACATCACCTGCAGTTAAGTCACTGAAGCTTCTGTTCGGCTCAGCAGGACACACGTGGGTAGCTTCGGTTAATTAATTATACCTCCAGCGCACCCCTTTTTTAGTTGAAGAATGTATGAAATGTAATGAAATCCTGCATGTTTATATGAAATCTGACCATGTATGAATGAATTTATTTCGATTAGTTCGAATTCCTGTATCACTGGCATTGGATGAACATGCAAAACAATACGTACTAGCATTATTCCCAGGGTGATCACCTCGTTTGCAGCAGTTTCACATGTACTCCCTCCGGTCCTTTCTAGTCTGCATACAAGTTTTGTCTGCAGTCAAAGTATCTCTACTTTGACCAATCTTATACAAAAAAGTATGCACTTTCACAATGTGCGAAGTAAAAAGGAACAGAAGGAGTACAAAGAGTTTGAGTAGCTTTTTAGCATTTCTGTACATTGCAATCAAACACACAGGCCTGGCAATTCATAGAGAACATTCAAAACAATCGATGATTATGCATCTCAGCGACTCACATGTCAGAGGCAATATTTACTTCACAACTAACGAATAAAGAAAAAATTAATCGATGCTGCTGACAGCAAAGGGTGTCCCATTCGAAAATATCAAATGCATGTCTTGCTAAAATCAATGAGCAAAATTTGACAAGGTTGTCCCATTCCAAAATATCAAATGCCTACGATTGTGGAATGGGAAGGGTTTGACATCAGTTCGGACATTGACATGGCACCTCGTGCTAAATAAACCAGCTGTTCTTTTTGTGCAGTTCCACTAAAATCAACCAAATTCACGCGTAGCTTGTATGATTTCGCCCTTATATGTTGCAACGCCTTGAACTTATCGGCACCTCCTTTCTTGTGGTGGAAATGAATGATTCGATGTATTCATGAACATTTTGTGCAGTTCCCATTGAAATCAAGCTGAGCACCCCTGTTTGCACAAATACAAAAAAGTGATTAGTATAAAGCAAACTGTACTATGAATTGATAGTTTCAACATGCACATACATGGTCCATGTAGAGCACACTTTTAGAAAAATGGAACTCACCAGAAAGAATCCTAGAACAACATTGTACTCGCGCATCATAGCAAAAAGATGGAGATTTGTCAGTCCTTCTGAGCTGAAGTTAGTTTGGTCTTGTGGGGAGTAATGTAACCATCCTTCAACTACTCCTTCTGATGAGAAGATAGACAGGGCTTCTTCATCCTGGCATAATCGGAACTAGTCACTTCACGTACTCCATATTATTCTTCAGAGGAAGATGATCCTATTGTGCAAAGACAAGAGGACTACTAAATGCTAGCATCGCTGTTTGCTCGAAAAAAGGAAAGGAAATATTTAAAACAGCATAGATGAAGCACTTCTCAAGGACAATACCACTTTTTCATGACAGTATCTAAACAATAGCACAACACCAATAGAGATGACAAAGCTCAATCATATGGATGAAATCAGTGGGCGAGTACCAACCTTTGTCAGGAGGCTTATTGTGTAGAGCATACAGATGAAGCACTTCTCCGGAACCATCTGTTGCTATCTACGGTGGTGGCCAAGCTTACTATATACTCCTCGATTAGTTTAATGTTTCCAACATCTTCTTGTGCAGTTCCACTAAAATATATGGTATCTTCAAAGAAGATCCCTGTTTGCACAAGTTGAGATAATTACATATTACACTAAGAGTGGCATCAAATCAGTGGCAAAACAATTGCTCGTTCCAGCCATAGCAATAAATTAAGATGCAAAACTATATCATTACTTGTGCCATCACAGTTCCAGTGCTTCATTACAGCACCGGGAGTTGATTTTTGTTTTTCTTCCGCTTGTTCTTCCCCTTCATCACTTGGTTCAATAACAGACAAGCTTCGCCTTCAATGTAAGATTTGGCATGTCAATTAGGGAGCACAAGCATAGTACTAAACTTAATTTTCTGATGAAAGTGGCAAAATACAGGCCAGCAGTTGTGAAATATCCTTATCTTACCTCAATGGGATATTACGATGCACATACAGATTGGAAGTCTTGTCTCCATTTGTGCAGTTCACTAAAATCAAGCAACATTATCGTACAAGTAGCACAACATATGAAAGCACACTGCAGAATCATGTGAAAGAAGGCTAGTACTGACCTCTCATGATGCAGAATTCAAACAACTCACAAGAAGAAGATCTGAACCAAATTCGCCTTAACGGATAGGAAGTAAGATCTCCTCTTGTGCAGTTCCACTAAGATCAAGCAATCAAGCAACGTTGTCGGTGTGACATTTTGGTTGAACTGCACAAAACACTCTTAAAACAAAAGTGTTTTGTGTAGTGCAACAAAAGGTCACAATGGCAACAAGGTGAAGTAGATAACCATGTTTACACAAAGGTGCAAAGGAAACAATTAGTGGTCAATAACGGTGGATGACACAGAAGCCAACAAAAAGAAGCATCTACCTTATCTAAATGGGAAAGAAAGCAAGACGGTGGCATTTCTCAAACGGTGGCATTGATTGATATTAACATAGAGATTATATTAACAATAAAATTCGTTAAACATGTAATTTGCTTTTAACTATGGCATTGCATCAATTTTCCAGCGGCATTATTAGAGGGTGTTTGTTTACAGGGACATTTTGGTGTAGGGACTAAAAAAACTCTGTGTCAGTCCCATCTAAACCAAACAGGAGGGACTTTTAGGGACTAAAAGTGGGCATTTGGGACTAAAGAAAGAAGACCCCGAGGGAGTCTTTTTGGGACTTTTTCCAATAGTTGCCCCTGCCATGCATCGCACCTTGTCTCTATTAGTTCATTACTAGGGGTAACATGGTCTTTTAGCATGTCATTTAATACCCTCTAGTCCATGTTTAGTCCCTGGAACCAAGCAGGTAGGGACTAGGGAGTTTTTAACCAAACAGGGCCTTAGATTAACAACAGCTAATGAGTTGCACGGGACAGTGGACGCACCAGCACCATGTGCATCTACCGATGTACTGTGGTCATGCACAGTCTGTTGCAACAAAGAACAAACAACCAAGGAGCATATTTGTGTTGGTCCCAGTTTTGTTATCTTTAGACACCTTTCCCTATGTGAGCGCAGCAAATCTAGTCCTGCTCAAACTCTACAGCCTTGTCCCTTCCTTTCCTTTTTGAACTAGTACTTTCGTCCCTTCCTTTCCTCTTTGAACCACGTCCTAGATATATGTGATACAACTTTCCCCTCTACTTTCCCCCATTCCTTTCCTCTTTGAACCACGTCCTAGATTCATGTTATACAACTTTCCCCCTTCATTTCCTCTTTGAACCACATCCTAGATTCATGCTATATACAACTTTTCCCACTACTTTCCCCCACTCCTTTCCTCTTTGAACCACGTCCTAGATTCATGGTATAAATGCAGCTAGAGCAATGCATGTGGAGTAAGTAAATTATACCTTAAGGTTCTTGGGGCGTGGTTCAGTGGGCGACGGAACGGCGGCAAAGAAGAAGGGGTCGGAGGCCCTCCTGCGCCGCCGCTGGGTGGAAGGTGAACAGCTGCGCTGGTAGTCCCACGCCGATGGCGACAGCATTAAGCCTCCTTCCCTTCCCGGCGAACGGATCCTGCCGGCTCTTTGAGCAGCAGTGAGGGGAGAGAGAGGCCAACGAAGTCTTGTTTAGATCTGGAGAGGGAGAGAGAGTGTGAATAAAGCAAGTACTCCCTCCGTTCCAAATTACTCGTCGAAGAAATGGATGTATCTAGAAATAAAATACATCTAGATACATCCATACCTGCGACAAGTAATTCGGAACGGAGGGAGAGGGCGAGAGAGTGTGAAGAGAGCAACTACAAGCGCTGAGGCTCCAGCGTGTATATATATACTGGAGAGAGTGTGAAGCGTGCAAACCCTAGAAAACATTTTGACCAGTCAAAGAATCCTCGTGGCACAAATTATGCTCAAGTGTAGTTATCGAACCCGAGACCTCAAGTTAGAAGGTGCAACGGGACCAAGGTGCGTGTGTGTGTGTGTGTTTAACAGCATGTGTGTGTTAGAGAGAGCGACAGATCTACCTACTCCTACAGAGAGATGTTGTGTAGTGTATGATTTTAGCCGTGAGAGTCGGTGCATCCTCTCGTTTCCGGGTGTCTCCGGTAGGGACATGCGGACAGCTGCCACACCCGCTCCTGACCAGCCTGGCCCACCCAAAGCCCCTCCATCGCCCGCACGCGCTTCCCGCCCAAAACGGTCAGCGCCGCTCCAAAGAACCGGTGCCGCATTCATGCCCGGGCAGAGCGGACGCGACCTCTCACTGGCGCAAGAGTGATGGTTACTGCTGGGTCTATGTGATTTGACGGCTCATTGGTCTTTATTACTGAGGTGGTAGGACTGCTGGATGTCCCATGCTTTCGGCGAAAGGAGGTACTACTACTAGATTACAATTTTCTCCATTCTTACAGCGGAGGCGTGCAAGAGCAGTGAAAACACGCAGGCTCAGTGATTACATGGCCGACCTCACACTATCACCGTGCGACACCTAACTCTTTACATAGTACTCCCTCCGTTCCTAAATATTACTAGATGAGTCCCCGCGCATTGCCGCGGAACAGAGGTATATCTCTCTGCGCAAAATTATTGAATTCATAGAACTAAAAAACTCTATAACCGCATGACAAATGTGGTAGCCAAACTAAATAAACTCCCATCATCATTTAGATCATCCCACGTAAGGAAAAAAGATCAGCCAACTCCTACTGCATAATGGGATTATATTTTTCTTTTTGACATGTTAATGGGACTTAAAAGCTCACTTACATGCATGCTACCGGTGCATGCTTGCATGCAAACATGTTGATGTGATTTAAAACCCACTCACATGCATGTGCCACGGTATTTTTGCATGCTTGCATGTGGCTTAGTGCGGAGCCTCTCAATGTCTAGATCAGACGGCTATTATGGACTGATTTACTTCATCTAACGGCTACATCAATTTTGATGATGTGGCTCAAGGAGAGGATAGAGAATTCCTGGTAGTGGGGCTAGCTATTACTAGTAGATAAGTCTTTGTACATATTCCACTACATACGGAACAAAATAAATGAATCTACACTTAAAATGCATCTATATACATCCGCATGTGGTTCATGGTGAAATCTCTACAAAGACATATATTTAGGAACGGGGGAGACGGCGTACTAAGCAAGCTTCTCCTCGTTCTGCGAGTTGACGGGACACATCAAAAGTACTCCAGTGTATAGAGCCTTGCCTCTAAGGTAGGCCCCACATGGTTTGCCTCTTTTTTTAACATAACACGTCAAGTCGCAATTTGTTTGTTCACTCGTGGTAGACGATCCTCCCTCCACCAAGTGGACAACCAGTACACGTGCCAAATTACCACGTGGGCTGCCTTTTTGTATAGAAATGAGCTCCACGGTGTACCCGCGCGGGTGTGGTTGGGAAAGAGACAGGAGTACATGCGCCGTGCATGCACCTCTTCTCTTCATGCACGTCCCCCACCTACGTGGGTGTGTGAGAGAGATACAAACCGCGTTCGTGAGTGTTTTTTGTTTTGGGGTGGGGGTGGGGTGGGGGTTGATTTCGTGAATTATTTGTGGGAATATGTGTCGATGACATCTCAAACAAATTTTTGCATGCAATGTGTGTGAAATGGAGGCCTATCCATATCATACATAGAGGGTCAGGCAATCCACAAGAAGAGAGGAAGGGGTCATAGCTATCGATAGATCGAAGAGAGGATCAAGTGGGTGGGTGCGAGATCGATGAAGAGAGCCATCGAAATTGTGTGTGTGTGTGTGTGTGTGTGCAAGTCAAAGATATAGGGCGACTGGCCTACCGGAACGTTAGAGGGCACATGTCAAGTTTGTGTGTGGCAGGGAGACATGACTAGAGCGCTCGATGTATCGGTGTGTGTGGGGGGAGGGGGGTGGGGGAGGGCTAGGCAGAGGCCTAACTATAGAGGTAGAACGACGCGTATATGTGTTGAGAAGGAGAGACCCAGCTATGTCTTGAGGGAGATCGGTCGACATCCATACATAACTGAAGGATGAGAAATATGATGGGACAGAGAGAGAGAGGAGAGAGGGAGGGAGGGAGAGGGGTAGAGTGCTAGATGGGTGATGGAGTTGCTTCTCGAAGATGGTGGGAGAGGCCTACTAGACAAACTGAGGGTGGAACTGCAATGTTATCAATAAGAGTGGGGATGTGTTTTTGTGTGTGCCTGTGCGTGATAGATCTGTCAGGACGCATCCATGGATGATGAAGGGGAACCATGTGTTTGGTAAGCAAACCTAACTAGATCGGTAGATCAATTGTTGTTTGTCGGAGGAAGGGAGAGAGTTTACGCATGTGTCTGACCGTATGAGAGACACGAGGCAAGGACAGATAAAGGAGGAGATTGAAGGTGTGTGTGTATGTTGTAGGCAGGCATCGCTAGAGAGGTTTATCGATCGGTGTGTGTCGGAAAGGAGTTGTGGAGACTCTGTGAGAACGACCTAAAGAAAAAAATGAATGTTCCCGGTGTATAGAATGCCGAGGGAGGGGGAGGGCGAGGAGGGCGTGTGCATGCACGAGAGAAAGTTAGTGGTAGCTACAAAGGTTAGAGGATTGTGTGGGTGTAAGAGACTAACAAAGATCATAATTTGATATGAAAGCGGATTCATATATTTGAACAGGAGATCATAGTGTTTTAAACATTGCATGCATGAATATAGCGGTGATACATGTGATGTGCACATGTTATACCATAATGTGATAATGCATGGCGCTTGCAACTCATAGCTAAATGCCAAACAATCTAAACCATACTATACATCAAACAATCTCACATTTTATTTGAATTTGTGATAATGTGTGGTGTTTGCAACTTACAACTAAATATCAAACAATCTAAACAATACTATATATTGAACATTCTCATATTTTATTTCAATTTGTGGTAATGTGTGGTGTTTGCAACTCACATCTAAATACTTATAGGCGTAGGGGGCGGGGCACCATACATAATGTAATAAACACATTATACATATGAGACATGGTTTAGATTATGAAGATCTAGCTAGAGCTAGAAATGTAATGTAACTTGAAATCAAAATAAAGTGGATTCAAAAAATCTAGTTCGAGTTCATATAGTACACATAGTTCATATGTAACTCGAGACTAATCATGTGGTGTGCTGTGAAGATAATACACAAATGATGGTTTAACTTGACAATAATGATGATTGTAGATCTTATTAAAATAGAGAAACGAATTCAAATGCTTTGACTTCACAACAATCATTACTGTAGATCTTATTCAAATAGAGAAACGAATTCAAATTTAGTTCATATTGAAGCGGTAGTATATACGTTTGGAATGCACTAAAACGTTCATTTGAGTAGTGGGTTGCATGCAGTATACACGTAGCGAAATATTTTAATTTAACATAACATGAATTCAAAGTTTTGAATGACATTTGTAGTGCGCATTGATTTGGTATAGTACACGTTAGGCTTGTCCGGAAATTTCAACCCGCGCCTTGTTAGCCCGAAATATTTAAGATATATCTTTGTCTCGTTGTGCTCCGACAACTCCCTCCATCTCAACCCGCGCCTTGCTATTCCGGAATTACAACGCACACGAACACTCGCACCACCTATGAAATCCCGACACGAAATGCCCGTGGTACCCCTAAACCGAAAGAACCGCCTCAAATCGGTGGGGGTACTTTCGTAACTTACCCCACATTTCGGACAAGCGCATCTCTAAGCCATGGTTCCCCACTGCCATCCCATCCGCCCACCCATTCGTACACCGAGGCCGCGAAAACCCGTGATGAAACCCCACACCCTGCTTCGTCCGCCACCCAGCCGGAGCCTCTTCCCCGACAACATCGTCCACAGCAACACCTCAACGTCCCTCATCCACCGTACCGGATGAGGATCCGTCGTTGATCTCATCGTCCCGCCGGTTCAGCCACCCCGTCCTCCACCTCCAAGGAGTTGCCCCGATGTTCCCCTCGTCTTTCGCGCCACCTCCATTCCCACACCGTCGTCTTCACCTGCACCACCGGAAGAGCATCATCATCACCGTTTCCTCGGATGAAGCTGCGGCCTAATCGGCGCCACCAAAGAGGTTGTACACTAATCGCCGCATTTTCTTGTTGATTCAATCTCACGATGCTGCCGTCGCTCGGTCCCGAGTCGACACGGCGCGGCTCCATCCACGGCGGTGTCGCCGGCCACTTCCTCCACGGCGTCGCTCCCTCGGCGGGGACGTCCACATCACTAGGAGCTGCTGCTGCTTTAGCTCTCGCTCGCGCTGCTGCTCTGCTCTTGCTCTCGGTCCCCTGCATGGTCTGCTCTTGCTATTGCTCTTGCTCGCGCTGCTGCTCTCACTCTTGCTCTTGCTTGTGATGCTGCTCCGATTTAGCTACACTTCAGTCGACTGAATCGACTTTTGGGTCAGTCAATTTTCAGGGGGGTGGGGGGGCTCGCCGGGATGAAGGAAGAACCAGCCGCAGCGGGGAGGGGGCTCGTTGGAGAGGTACCCCACTATCTATCTTAGGGTTCAGGATGGGGGCAGATGGGGAGGTGGTCGCCGGCGGAGTGTGTCTGCGCGGGGCGGGGTGCGCCGCCGCCGGCCGCGGGCGACGGGGGTGGTGGCTGGCGACTCAGGGGGGGTGGAGGTTGAAGATGAACCGCAGGCCCTTGATTTCGTATCCAATGGCTGCAAAATCGACTGACCAGAGATGAAAAAGTCAGTCGACCGACGTGTAGCCTCACCTTGCTAGTGTGTTTAGTATCGACAACAAAATTCAGTTTCGACAGCAAAATTCAGTTTCGACAGTTAAGTTCAGTTTCGATAGTTAAGTTAAGTTTCGATAGTTAAGTTCAGTTTCGACAGTTAAGTTCAGAGATGAGCGGCTGATGTATTTTACATCTAGCACTTTGTGGTTATGTATTTTACGTCATGTATTGGAGATGCTATTAGAATTCCACTCAGGTTAACGTTGTTCGTTGTCTCTCTTGTCCTGCTTCAGCCTCGGCGTTGTACAACTCACCGGAGCTGCTCCAACGACGAAACCCTCCATCACAGCGGAGCAGTACCTCGGGCTGCATCTCCAGACGCCTAAGATCTTCTTCCCCTCCTCCGACAGCAAAGTCAACCGGAGCATCCTCACCGTCCAACCCAATCACGCTGAGATCGACATGGCTTCGCCAAAGAGGTTGTACACTTGTTGCATCTCTTTTTTACTCTACATGTTATATATATTGTCCACTGAGCACACGGATTTGTTCCTTTAGTGTCTCCTTGAAAGAAAAAACGTAGGAATTTTAATTTTCACTTGTCCTCCTTTTCAAATTCCTATTCATGAAGCACAAGACTAAGAGATAGTAGCATAATAGCATTATAATCATACATTTTCTTGTGGTTTAACTTAATCTCACCATGCTTCTTTGCATCCAGTGTTCTTCCAAATGTTGTGAATCAAACACCCAGATTGGCAGAAATCCTGTGTTTTTAAATTCTCTGTTTTGCACGTGCATTCCTATCCTATTCATGTCTATTTCCTATCCCTGCATTATTGGAATCCTCCAATTCAAATCAGCCCTTACAGAATTACTTCTCTTACAGATAGTTGTCAAAGAAAACCTTGCGTGGTTTGTCCCGCTCCTGCTGCGCCGCCGTCCACCCCAGCTCAGCTGCTCCAACGACAGAAGGGTCCAGCACAGCAGGAATCCAGCCTCCAGACTGTCTTTTGCCGCCTCAGATCTTCTTCCCCGCCGCTGGCAGCCATGAAAACTGCATTGCCATCATCAACCGAGCAGATGACCTCGAGGACTACACGGGTCCGCAAGAGAGGACGCACTCTTTCGTGTCTGCTTATGTTATGCATCGCTTAATATTAGATACTACTTTATCGTCCTGTTCACCAATTAGACTCTGAGTCAGCTCCAAACTAATGGTCAAACTTGAGTTTTTAAATGGTTGTGGGGTACATATCGGGGCCGCTATCAATAGTATCTATCTACTATCTGGTTAATCTCCGGTGTCTACTATGAGTTTCATGTTGGGTGGGAAACAAACAGTAAAGAAGCCATTATCTGTATTTTTTAACTGAAGCCATTATCTGCCTGCTATTATTGGTTTTGGGTCTATCCACAGGTTGCTACCATCACTCTGGATTTATGCATGCACTCCTTACATAATCTCACTATGTTTTATTCCTATGCATGACAGTTATTGTAAACAATGGAACTGAACATGTAGAGCAAAAGAGATGAGCCTTGCATGGCAATAAAATTTCATGCAGACGTCGCTCCATGGTAGGCGTAAAGGCAGCCCCCCCTCCATGCATTTCGGATTGTAATCGAGAGGAAGATATCTGTTCTGAGGGGGATTCAGAAGGAGAAGACAACTCCTATTTACTCCCTAAGGTCTTCGCTCTAACTTGGCATGTTGATGTTGGTTATATCATGCATATGGTGTCTTGCATTGCTTACTTTATACATCAAATATGTCATCTGCTTAGTTTAGACATCCTTTGTGTGAATGCCATCTGTTTAGTTTATTCATCTTTTATGTGAATTATGCAACGCCATCTTGTTTAGCCAGGCATCATATATGTGAATTTTGCAATGCCAACCTGCTTAGCCAGTCATCTTATATGTAAATTATATCAGGCCATCCTTTTTTCGTTACATATTACATTTGTCAACAATGTTAGTACATTCAACTGCTCTTCGTGTGCATCAGCCATTTGACACAGTGATGGCAAATTCTGGAGTGAAAACAAGGTCTTCAGAGCAGACTATGCTATCTGACGAAGCGCATATATCGCTGGTTACGGATAGCTCCTCAGAGGAGGATTCAGAGACAGATGACCAGTCCTATCCCCCCCGGGTGTATGCTCTAACTTGGCAGGGTTATGTTGCTCATATCGTGCGTATGGTGTCTCGCATTGCTATGTCATTTGATTAGTTTAGACATGCTTTGTGTGAATGCCACCTGTTCAGTGTCTAATTACCATATATGTGAATTATGCATTGCCATCTTGTTGCAAGACATTATATATGTGAATTATACAATGCTATCTTGTTGCAAAGGCATTATATATGTGAATTATGCAATGCCATGTTGTTTAGCCAATCATCATGTATGTGAATTATATCATGCTATCATTTTTGTATTACGTGTTCCATTTGTCGACAACGTTTGTATATTCAACTACTCTTCCTGTGCATCAGCCATTTGAAGCGGTGATGGAAGTATCTGGAGTGAAAACAAGGTATTCAGAGCAGACAATGCTACCTGCTGAAGCAGACATCTTGCTGGTTACAGAGAGCTCCTCAGAGGAGGATTCAGAGACTGATGACCATTCCTATTTCCCCCCTGAGGTCTATGCTCAAACTTGGCAGGGTTATATTACCCATGTCATGCATGTTGTTTTGCATTTTTTACATCATATATGGATTGCCATTTGCTTACTTGCTTACTATATAAATCATATATTTGAATTATATCATGCCATCATGTTTACATAGTACATACACATCATCTATCTAAATTATGGCATGGCAACCCATTTAATAAAGACATCATATAGTTATATCATCTCATCCTGTTTAGTGTTTACAGTCATCATATTTTGAATTATGGCATTCTATCCGTGAATGTATGTGAATTATGGCATGCCAACCTATTTAATAAACACATTATATAGTTATGTCATGTCATCCTGTTTACATAGTCTCATATTTTGAACTATGTCTTTCCATCTTTTTTAGTTAGCCATCATAATGTGAAATTCTGTCATGCTATCCTGTTTAGTTAGCCATCATATATGTGAAATTGTGTCATGCTATCCTGTTTGGTTAGACAACATAAATATGAATTATTTCATGCCCTCTTTTATTCCCCACTATCCATTGCACCTGTCTATCATACAATGTCTATACTTTCAATTACTTTTCTTGTTTATCAGCCATTTGAATTGGAGAGCGTGATGGCATTATCTAAGGGAGTAACAACACGGTCTTCAGAAAAGATAGTGCTACCAGTTGATGCAGATAGAACCATGGTTGTACTTGCCCAAGGACCAGATCCACCACACATAACCCAGACTTTCGCAGATTGTACCCCTACCCAGTTGGACAGAGAACCAGCTACACCCCTTCTAACCCCAACCCCGGCAGATAGTAACCCAGTTCCAGTTGACACAGCACTGTCTCCACCACAGAGCACCCAAACACGAGCAGTTAGTAAGGGAACTGCAGTGTCCAAAGCACAAGGACCACCACTCCGAATCCCAACTCAACGCTTAAAGGAGAAGAAGATTTGTTCTCAGGTCAGGTTCTGTAGCTATGGTTCATACTCATTTGCTCTTGCATTACTGTATTTACTCATACCAACTATTTTCAAATTTGAAGGATGGAATTGAAACTCCAATGGCGCAACAGGTATGTTTTAAACCTGTTTCTTTAACTGGTTTGCTGTTGTAACATGCTCTATGTTGATTTCAGTTTCAATTGAATAAACAGTTATGTTCTCATGTCATGCACATTACAAGTGTTGTTATTGCTCTATAGTTACCCACACTTATATTCTGTCTATTTTGCTTTGTCTTGAACAAATATTATTTGAAATGTGTCTCTATCTTGATTTGGCAACAAAAACTAGAATGATATAGACCATAAAGTGACCATGGTACATAGATATATGTTTGTTTCATGTTGTTATCCTGTCCACTTTACTACTGAACTCATTTACCAAAATGAGTTTCATATACAACATGGTAAACATGTGATGTGTCTGCCTGTTTCTCTTTTAGAATGCGGACAAAATATTGGAGAACGGTACCGCGTTATCCAATGGTAAAGGAAGTAATGCAGATAAGGTTCAAGATAGTGAGACATCCCTATTGGTCTCCAAGAAAGCTGATAAAAACTATCTTGACGACTGTCGGTGTCAAAACCGGCAGATCTCGGGTAGGGGGTCCTGAACTGTGCGTCTAGGCGGATGGTAACAGGAGGCAGGGGACACGATGCTTACCCAGGTTCGGGCCCTCTTGATGGAGGTAATACCCTACGTCCTGCTTGATTGTTCTTGATAATATGAGTAGTACAAGAGATGATCTACCACGAGATCAGAGAGGCTAAACCCTAGAAGCTAGCCTATGGTATGATTGTTGTTGTTGGTCCTACGGACTAAACCCTCCGGTTTATATAGACACCGGAGGGAGCTAGGGTTACACAGAGTCGGTTACAAGGAAGGAGATCTACATATCCGTACTGCCAAGCTTGCCTTCCACGCCAAGGAGAGTCCCATCCGGACATGGGACGAAATCTTCAATCTTGTATCTTCATAGTCCAACAGTCCGGACAAAGGATATAGTCCGGCTATCCGGACACCCCCTAATCCAGGACTCCCTCAGTAGCCCCTGAACCAGGCTTCCATGACGATGAGTCCGGCGTGCAGATTGTCTACGGCATTGCAAGGCGGGTTCCTCCTCCGGATACTTCATAGAATATTTTGAACACGAGGATCGTGTCCGGATCTGCAAAACAAGTTCCACATACCACCGTAGAGAGAATAATATTTCCATAAATCTAATCTGCTGACGTACCCCGTAGTGTGACACCACACCACACCCAGGTCTTTATTCGAGTCGTTTTTCATAACCAATCTCAGCGTGTTTCGTGATGCGGTTTCCTTGGCACGTCTTGTCGAAGCAGAGATCGTGTCCCCTTTATTACGGGATTCTCATCAACACGGACGTGGGTAACCCAATCGTGCCTATTGGTAGGACTCCTAGATCTTAGGCAAGTCCCAAACAGCCACGAGGAGGACGCTTGATATTCACCCTCTTTGTAAAGGGGACAAGGCTTTTTCTTTTTTCCCTCTCGTGCTCAATCAAATCCTTCCCCCGCCTCAAGTTCTAACACCCAAAGCTCAGGTCAGGTGCTTTGGACCTTCGACTATGTCCGGATCCAACCTTCAAGGTCGGTGGATGCCTTCCTCCGTCACGAAGGAGGACATCAAAAGGTTGAGAGAGGCCAGATATCTGACCGCCGAAATTTCGCATCGGCTGCCCGCTCGAGGGCAGGTCGTCCCTACTCCCGAACCCAACGAGAGCGTCGTGTTCGTCTCCCACTTCCTCCGAGGACTAGGCCTCGCTCTGGATCCCTTTGTTAGGGGTCTTATGTTCTATTATGGGCTAGATTTTCACGATCTGGCCCCGAATTCCCTTCTTCACATCTCGACATTTATTGTCGTATGTGAGGCCCTCCTCCGCATTACCCCTCACTTCGGCCTGTGGCTCAAGACCTTCGATGTGAAGCCGAAGATGATCGAGGGGCAGCACGCAGCATGCGGAGGCGCTTTAATAAGCAAAATCGCTGACGCTCCATGGCCTGAGGGTTGCTTCCCAGAGGTGTCCAGATTGTGGCAGCGGGAGTGGTTCTACATCACAGCTCCCCGAAGTGCCAAGTGGGTAGCTACCCCCACCTTTCGCTCAGGCCCCCCACCACAACTGATGTCATGGATCAGCAAGGGGCTGAGTTGGGGTCCAGCCAAGGACGTGCCAACACTGCAAAGCCGTATCCGAGATCTCTTTGAGAGAGATTTCAGTCTGGTTATGGTAGTGCAAGTTATACTAGTTCGTCAAGTCCAGCCTTGCAAACGCCGGCCCCTTAGCATGTGGGAATTGAACCCAAAAGGACCGCGAGCTATTCAACATTTCCTCGGCATGACGCATGAAGAGATGTACAAATTGTTCTTCGGACCACAAATAATGTGTCCGGACATCACTGAGGATGCAGGTCTGAGCTGCAATCGCCCGGATACCCAAGTAAGTAGCCCTGCATCCGAACACACTGTCTGTTTATTTATCGCAACGTTGCCCTAAAAGAGCCGCTCTTTGACCAGGATTGGATAGCGAAGGCAAAGTTGATCAGGTGTCCGGCCCCCCTCCCTGAGACCTCACCAAATCCCGTGCTAACCAGGATGCTGGAGATCGCGCCTTATCAAGCGCCCTCAGGAGAAGATAAAGGGGGGAACAAGGAGGCTAGAGCCTCCGCGAAGGAGGTTAGCCGGGGAGGAGGAACTGAAACTTCCTCTCCCCAGGGAAGAAAGAGAACCGCCTCTGAGGACCCGGAGACAATGGTCTCCAAACGGGGGAAGAAATCTCTGCCAGAGGGTCCTGCCCTGGGGGATACCCTGGCCACACTATGCCCTCAAGGGGATCAGCCCTCCACCGAGCTGTAAGTAAAAGGGTACTTAATAATGAAAATATCTCGCTTTACTTCTGAGGAAAATAATCGAAGCATTTATCTTGCAGCTCAGATCTTAGCCCTTCTCAGCAGAGCTCGTCTTCAGGGGATCTTCTTCGAGAGATGATGGAGAGCGAAACGCCTCCCCCTGCCACACCACCTCACAGGGCGGGCGATCCCGAGGTGTCGTCACGGAGGGTTTCTCCTGATCCGGCAAGGCCAGGAGGTAATCCTATGGCCACCCGAAGTCCTCAGTATCCGGATCTTGAAGAGAGCAATCAAAAGAGTCCGGCACCGTCTGGTGTGCGGCCGGACGTACTGAGGGATCTGCTAGAGCAAGCGGCTATCTCAGAAGAGCACCGCACGTTGATAGGTACGGTGATTGAAAGGATTTCGTCCGCCGAAAGCGGGTTCATGAAGCCTTTATGAGTCTACTGATGGGTTTTGAGGTACATGAAATGATGTACATTGTTGACAATATCACACATTTTTAGATGTTCCCTCTGTAGATAGTAGCCCCTGAGACTCTGGTTGTCGCTGAAAACGGCGGCAAACAGAGGATCATAGTCCCAGGTAATAACCAGACCGCCTTTATGTGCAGGTGGTTGAAGCTCCGGTGGCTAGCCAGACTTATGGGTTTGCCGAAATAAGGCGGCAACTGGATGCGGCAGATGCCGACATCGTGCTTGTTAACAAGCGGCTTGACGAGGCACGGGGTAGGTGATTTTTCTAGTGATTGTCACATAATAAGAGCAGCATGATGCCAGTATCTTTAATATGTTGTGACTGCAGATGGAGCTGCCATCGTAGAGACCCTTCGGGCGGAGCTTGCCCGAGCCAAGGAGCAAGCAAGGAGTAGCAATGCGGCCGCTTTAAAGGCGGCCGAAGAGTTAAGGGCCGAATAGGCCGCGCATTGCGAGAGCAAAGAAAAAATAGCCAAGATGGTTGTAGAGTTAAAAGATGCTGCTGACCGTTACCAGCTTCTTGAAGAAGAAAACCGGGCGAAGGCGACGGGCCTGGAAAAGGCACGGGTGGCAGCCAAGGAAGCCCGCTCCAAAATTAGAGCGGCGAAGGAGGAGCTGCATCAAGCTGTGGATATTGTATCTGGCAAGCCCTTCTTGTTGCAGACTAAGTTCGGGGATCCGAAGTATGCACCTCTGGACCGGCTATGGAGTTCTGCGGACGCCTACGTGGATTTGGCTGCAAGTGCTGCTGATGCAGCCGAGTACTTCAAGGATCGGAAAGATCACGAAGTGGAAAAACTATTTTGGTCACAGTTTCATGCTCCAGCCTGTCCGCTGCTGTTGAATGAGCAAATGGCCGAGTGGGCCGAGCTCCATAGATTATCCGGACTTGCCATGAGGTCCGTTGTGGATCATCTGTGGCCGAGAGGGCCAAGGCCGAATAGCTACTTTAGCTTAGTGCAACAATTCCTTGGTGCTGTGCCACACATCGATGTTGTAAAGAGATCGGCGTGCATAGAAGGCTCGCGGATGGCCCTTGCCCGTGTCAAAACATACTGGGCGGAGATGGATGCCACCACTATTGCGGCACAGGGTTCGGCCATAGGCCGAGTAGCTGCCGAGCACTACTTTGAAGAAGTTCTTGAAAGCGCTCGTTCGATAGAGGCTCAATGCTCGAAGAATATTATGTTTGAGTGACATGTATTCCCATTGTAAAAACAATGTTTTATTGAGTTTATTAAGGCTGTATTTATACTTTTGCCCGAAAGTACAATGATGCCTCCTGTGCGGCCGTTTATGTATATATGTATATAACTTGAAAGATGGCAGTCGTCGGCTTCAGCCCCCACGCATATAATGCGGGGGTGCTCGCAGAAGACGCATGTTCACACTTGATCCAACGTCTTGCTCCATTAAGGAGGTGATAGCGCAGCGAACTAGGCAACCGGACTATAATGCTTTAACACTTTCACTTAGCTAGAGGAGTTTGACAGTGGGGCTACCATATAGCCCCTGGTGGCTCCACGCTCATCCGAATTCGGGGCGCGAACGTGCTTGGCCAGGAAACGGCCCTTCGTTAAGGCGGAGGAATCCCGAAGATTCCACTAGGTCATCGAGTGGTTGACCAGTCTCATGCTATATCATGACAGTCAGTTTTCGGCTTTCTCTACTGAGGTGCTCGTCCGGATGAACCAGGGCACAATCGCAGTAGTTCTCCTGGTGCCGCCTTAGCCGATAGAGCAGAACGTAAGGCAGCAAAACACAGGAGCCGGGTGATACGTCTCCAATGTATCTATAATTTTTGATTGCTCCATGCTACTTTATCTACTGTTTTGGACTATATTGGACTTTATTTTCCACTTCTATATTATTTTTGGGACTAACCTATTAACCGGAGGCTCAGCCCAGAATTGGTGTTTTTTGCCTATTTCAGTATTTCAAGGAAACAGAATATCAAACGGAGTCCAAACGTAATGAAACCTTCGGGAACGTAATCTTCTCATCGAACGTGATCCAGGAGACTTGGACCCTACTCCAAGAAGTTTCCGGGGAGGTCACGAGGGTGGAGGGTGCCCCCCCTGGGCGCGCCCC
The DNA here is from genome assembly GCF_003073215.2 of Triticum urartu. Taxonomy (NCBI): domain Eukaryota; kingdom Viridiplantae; phylum Streptophyta; class Magnoliopsida; order Poales; family Poaceae; genus Triticum; species Triticum urartu. The sequence continues at coordinate 489,760,376 of NC_053025.1, read as the reverse complement.
CTGCCTCGTGGGCCCCTCGGAGCTCCACCGACGTGCTCCTTCCTCCTATATATACCTACGTACCCCCATTAGACCAAAGACAGAGCCAAAAACCTAATTCCACCGCCGCAACTTCCTGTATCCACGAGATCCCATCTTGGGGCCTGTTCCGGAGCTCCGCCGGAGAGGGCATCCATCACGGAGGGCTTCTACATCAACACCATAGCCCTTCCGATGAAGTGTGAGTAGTTTACTTCAGACCTTCAGGTCCATAGCTAGTAGCTAGATGGCTTCTTCTCTCTTTTTGGATCTCAATACAATGTTCTCCCCCTCTCTCGTGGAGATCTATTCGATGTAATCTTCTTTTTGCGGTGTGTTTGTTGAGACCGATGAATTGTGGGTTTATGATCCAACTTATCTATGAATAATATTTGAATCTTCTCTGAATTCTTTTATGTATGATTGAGTTATCTTTGCAAGTCTCTTCGAATTATCCGTTTGGTTTAGCCAACTAGATTGGTAGTTCTTGTAATGGGAGAAGTGCTTAGCTTTGGGTTCAATCTTGCGGTGTCCTTACTCAGTGACAGAAAGAGTTGCAAGGCACGTATTGTATTGTTGCCATCGAGGATAACAAGATGGGGTATTTATCATATTGCATGAATTTATTCCTCTACATCATGTCATCTTGCTTAAGCCGTTACTCTGTTTCTAACTTAATACTCTAGATGCATGCTGGATAGCGGTCGATGAGTGGAGTAACAGTAGTAGATGCAGGCAGGAGTCGGTCTACTTGTCACGGACGTGATGCCTATATACATGATCATACCTAGATAACCTCATAACTATGCTAAATTCTATCAATTGCTCAACAGTAATTTTGTTCACCCACCGTAGACTATCTATGCTCTTGAGAGAAGCCACTAGTGAAACCTATGGCCCCCGGGTCTATTCTCATCATATCAATCTCCATTACTTTATTTTACTTGTTTTGCTTTTACTTTTTACTTTGCATCTTTATACCAAAAATACCAAAAATATTATCTCTATCAGATCTCACTCTCGTAAGTGACCGTGAAGGGATTGACAACCCCTAAGCGTTGGTTGCGAGTTGCTACCGTTTTGTGCATGTACGAGGGACTTGCGCGTGACCTCCTACTGGATTGATACCTTGGTTCTCAAAAACTGAGGGAAATACTTACGCTACTGTGCTGCATCACCCCCTCCTCTTCGGGGAAAACCAACATTAGCTCGAGACGTAGCAAGAAGGATTTCTGGCGCCGTTGCCGGGGAGGCCTACGCCAAGTCAAGTCAAGATTTACTCTCCGTCAACGAGCCATTTCTGGCGCCGTTGTCGGGGAGGCCTACGCCAAGTCAAGTCAAGATTTACTCTCCCGTCAACGAGCCATTTCTGGCGCCGTTGCCGGGGAAGCCTACGCAAAAGTCAACATACCAAGTACCCATCACAATCTCTATCTCTCGCATTACATTATTTGTCATTTGCCTCTCGTTTTCCTCTCCCCCACTTCACCCTTGCCGTTTTATTCGCCCTCTCTTTCCCTTTGCCTTTTGTTTGCTCGTGTGTTAGTTTGCTTGCTTGTCGTGATGCCCAAGATGCTACCAAATTGTGTGACTTCACCAATACCAGTAACAATGATTTCCTTAGCACTCCGATTGCTCCTCTTGCCAATACTGAATCTTGTGAAATCAATACTGCTTTGTTGAATCTTGTTATGAAAGATTAATTCGCCGGCCTTCCTAGTGAAGATGTCGCTACTCATCTAAATGGCTTTGTTGATTTATGTGATATGCAAAAGAAAAAGGATGTCGATAATGATGTCGTTAAATTGAAGCTATTTCCTTTTTCGCTTAGAGATCGTGCTAAAGCGTGCTTTTCATCTTTGCCTAAAAATAGTATTGATTCTTGGAACAAGTGCAAAGATGCTTTTATCTCTAAGTATTTTCCTCCCGCTAAGATTATCTCTCTTAGGAATGATATTATGAATTTTAAGCAACTTGATCATGAACATGTTGCACAAGCTTGGGAGAGAATGAAATTAATGCTACGTAATTGTCCTACTCATGGTTTGAACTTATGGATGATTATACAAAAAATTTATGCTGGATTGAATTTTGCTTCTAGAAATCTTTTAGATTCGGCCGCGGGAGGCACTTTTATGGAAATCACTTTAGGAGATGCTACTAAACTCCTAGATAATATTATGGTCAATTATTCTCAATGGCATACTGAAAGATCTACTAATAAAAAAAGTGCATGCTATAGAAGAAATCAATGTTTTGAGTGAAAAGATGGATGAACTTAGGAATTTATTTGTTAAGAGCGTTTCTTCTGATCCCAATAATATGCCTTTATCTACTTTGCTTGAGAATAATAATGAATCTATGGATGTGAATTTTGTTGGTAGGAATAGTTTTGGTAACAACGCGTATAGAGGGAATTTTAATTCTAGGCCTTATCCTAGTAATCCTTCTAATAATTATGGAAATTCCTACAACAACTCTTATGGAAATTTTAATAAGATGCCCTCTGAATTTTAGAGTAGTGTTAAAGAATTTATGAATTCGCAAAAGAATTTCAATGCTTTGCTTGAAGAGAAATTGCTTAAAGTTGATGATTTGGCTAGGAACATTGATAGAATTTCTCTTGAGGTTGATTCTTTAAAGCTTAGATCTATTCCTCCTAAGCATGATATCAATGAGTCTCTCAAAGCCATGAGAATTTCCATTGATGAGTGCAAAGAAAGAACCGCTAGGATGCGTGCTTACAAAGATGCCTTTATTAAAGCATGTTCTTCTAAATCCTATGAAAATCAAGATGAAGATCTGAAAGTTATTGATGTGTCCCCTATTAAATCTTTGTTTTGCAATATGAATCTTCATGAATCTGATTATGATCTTCCCTTACCTAGAAGGCGTTCTAAGAATTCTGAGTTTTTAGATCCTGATGATGAAACTGATTTAAAAGGGATTGAAAGAAATAAAAATCTAGATATTGCTAAACCCACTATTTTGGATCTCCAGGAATTTAACTATGAAAATTGCTCTTTAATTGATTGTATTTCCTTGTTGCAATCCGTGTTAAATTCTCCTCATGCTTATAGTCGAAATAAGGCCTTTACCGAACACATTGTTGACGCCTTAATGCAATCTTATGAAGAAAAGCTTGAGTTGAAAGTTTCTATCCCTAGAAAACTCCATGATGAGTGGGAACCTACAATTAAGATTAAAATTAAAAATTACGAGTTTTATGCTTTGTGTGATTTGGGTGCTAGTGTCTCTACTATCCCCAAAGCTTTGTGTGATTTGCTAGATTTCCGTGACTTTGATGATTGCTCTCTAAACTTGCATCTTGCGGATTCCACTATTAAAAAGCCTATGGGAAGAATTAATGATGTTCTTATTGTTGCAAATAGGAATTATGTGCCCGTAGATTTTATCGTTCTTGATATAGATTGCAATCCTTCATGTCCTATTATTCTTGGTAGACCTTTCCTTAGAACGATTGGTGCAATTATTGGTATGAAGGAATGGAATATTAAATTCCAATTTCCCTTAAAGAAGGGCATGGAACACTTTCCTAGAAATAAAATAAAATTACCATATGAATCTATCATGAGAGCCACTTATGGATTGCCTACCAAAGATGGCAATACCTAGATCTATCCTTACTTTTATGCCTAGCTAGGGGCGTTAAACGATAGCGCTTCTTGGGAGGCAACCCAATTTTATTTTGTGTTTTTTGTTTTTTGTTTTGTTTAGGAATAAATAATCCATCTAGATTCTGTTTAGATGTGGTTTTATCTCTTAATTAGTGTTTGTGCCAAGTTAAACCTATTAGATCTTCTTGGAAGATAGTTATTTGATCTTGCTGTAATTTCCAGAATCTTTGCGCTCAGTGCCCGAATTGTCAAAAATCACCAGAACGTGATAAAATAGTGATTCCAATTGATTCTGATCAATAAACAAATTTCCCAGGTCTTCTAATTTTGGTAGAATTTTTTGGGTTCCAGAAGTTTGCGTTAGTAACAGATTACTACAGACTGTTCTGTTTTTGACAGATTCTGTTTTGCGTGTGTTGTTTGCTTATTTTGATGAATCTATGGCTAGTAAAATAGTTTATAAACCATAGAGAAGTTGGAATACAGTAGGTTTAACACCAATACAAATAAAGAACAATTTCACTAGAGTACCTTAAATTAGTCTTTTGTTTTCTTTCTCTAACGGAGCTCACGAGATTTCTATTGAGTTTTGTGTTGTGAAGTTTTCAAGTTTTGGGTGAATTCTTTTGATGGATTATGGAACAAGGAGTGGCAAGAGCCTAAGCTTGGGGATTCCCATGGCACCCCCAAGATAATCCAAGGACACCAAAAAGTCAAATCTTGGGGATGCCCCGGAAGGCATCCCCTCTTTCGTCCACTTCCATCGGTAATTTACTTGGAGCTATATTTTTATTCACCACATGATATGTGTTTTGCTTGGAGCGTCTTGTATTATTTGTGTCTTTGCTTGTTATTCTACCACAATCATCCTTTCTGTACACACCTTTTGAGAGAGCCATGTATGAATTGAAATTTGTTAGAATACTCTATGTGCTTCACTTATATCTTTTGAGCTTGATAGTTTACTCTATGTGCTTCACTTATATCTTTTTGAGCGTGATAATTTTTGCTCTAGTGCTTCACTTAGATCTTTTAGAGCACGGTGGTGGTTTGTTTTAAAGAAACTTGATCTCTCATGCTTCACTTAGATTATTTTGAGAGTTGTTAATAGCATGGTAATTTGCTTAATGTTAATATACTTGGTATTCAAGATATGTGAAACTTTCTTTTTAGTGGGTTGAATACTAAGATAAGTTTGATGCTTGATAATTTTTTTGAGATATGGAGGTGATAATATCATAGTCGTGCTAGTTGAGTATTTGTGAATTTGAGAAATACTTGTGTTGAAGTTAGCAAGTCCCGTAGCATGCACGTATGGTTAAAGTTGTGTAACAAATTTGAAGCATGAAGTGTACGTGGCTTGTGCATCCTTATGAGTGGCGGTCGGGGATGAGCGATGGTCTTTTCCTACCAATCTATCCCCCTAGGAGCATGCGCGTAGTACTTGATTTTTGATGACTTCTAAATTTTTGCAATAAGTATATGAGTTCTTTTGACTAATGTTGAGTCCATGGATTATACGCACTTTTACCTTTCCGCCATTTGCTAGCCTCTTCGGTACCATGCATTGCCCTTTCTCACATTGAGAGTTGGTGCAAACTTCGCCGGTGCATCCAAACCCCATGATATGATACGCTCTTTCACACATAAACCTCCCTATATCTTCCTCAAAACAGCCACCATACCTACCTATCATGGCATTTCCATAGCCATTCCGAGATATATTTCCATGCAACTTCCATCATCATCATCATCATGACATGCTTTACTTTTGTCATATTGCCATTGCATGATCTTGTAGTTGACATCGTATTTGTGGCAAAGCCACCATGCATTATTTTTCATACATGTCACTCTTGATTCATTGCACCATCCCGGTACACCGCCGGAGGCATTCATATAGAGTCATATCTTGTTCTAGTATCGAGTTGTAATCATTATGTTGTAATCAATAGAAGTGTGATGATCATCATTATTAGAGAATTGCCCAATCAAAAAAAAGAGAAAGAGATAAAGGCCAAAAAGAAAAAAAAGAAAGGCCCAAAAAAAGAGAAAATAAAAAGGGCAATGCTACTATCTCTTTTTCCACACTTGTGCTTCAAAGTAGCACCTTATTCTTCATGTAGTGAGTCTCATATATTGTGCTTCAAAGTAGCACCATGATTTTCATATAGTGAGTCTCATAAGTTGTCTTGTTCATACTAGTGGGAATTTTTCATTATAGAACTTGGCTTGTATATTCCAACGATGGGCTTCCTCAAAATGCCCTAGGTCTTCATGAGCAAGCAAGTTGGATGCACACCCACTAGTTTTCTTTTGTTGAGCATTCTTAGCTCTAGTGCATCCGTTGCATGGCAATCCCTACTCCTTGCATTAACATCAATTGATGGGCATCTCCATAGCTCATTGATTAGCCTCGTTGATGTGAGACTTTCTCCTTTTATGTCTTCTCCACACAATCCCCATCATCATATTCTATACCACCCATACTGCTATGTCCATGGCTCGCGCTCATGTATTGCGTGAAGGTTGAAAAAGTTTGAGATTATTTGAGTATGAAACAATTGCTTGGCTTGTCATCGGGGGTATAGAAGTTGGGAACATCTTTGTGTGACGAAAATGAAGCATAGCCTAACTATATGATTTTGTAGGGATGAACTTCCTTTGGCCATGTTATTTTGAGATGACATAATTGTTTGATTAGTATGCTTGAAGTATTATCATTTTTATGTCAATATGAACTTTTGTCTTGAACCTTTCGGATCTGAATATTCATACCATGATTAAGAAGATTTACATTGAAATTATGCCAAAGTATCACTCCGCATCAAAAATTCTCTTTTTATCATTTACCTACTCGAGGACGAGCAGGAATTAAGCTTGGGGATGCCTGATACGTCTCCAACGTATCTATAATTTTTGATTGCTCCATGCTACTTTATCTACTGTTTTGGACTATATTGGGCTTTATTTTCCACTTTTATATTATTTTTGGGACTAACCTATTAACCGGAGGCCCAGCCCGGAATTGCTGTTTTTTGCCTATTTCAGTATTTCGAGGAAACAGAATATCAAACGGAGTCCAAACGGAATGAAACCTTTGGGAACGTGATCTTCTCACCGAACGTGATCCAGGAGACTTGGACCCTACTCCAAGAAGTTTCCGGGGAGGTCACGAGGGTGGAGGGTGCCCCCCCTGGGCGCGCCCCCTGCCTCGTGGGCCCCTCGGAGCTCCACCGACGTGCTCCTTCCTCCTATATATACCTACGTACCCCCATTAGACCAAAGACGGAGCCAAAAACCTAATTCCACCGCCGCAACTTCCTGTATCCACGAGATCCCTTGGGGCCTGTTCCGGAGCTCCGCCGGAGAGGGCATCCATCATAGAGGGCTTCTACATCAACACCATAGCCCTTCCGATGAAGTGTGAGTAGTTTACTTCAGACCTTCGGGTCCATAGCTAGTAGCTAGATGGCTTCTTCTCTCTTTTTGGATCTCAATACAATGTTCTCCCCCTCTCTCGTAGAGATCTATTCAATGTAATCTTCTTTTTGCGGTGTGTTTGTTGAGACCGATGAATTGTGGGTTTATGATCCAACTTATCTATGAATAATATTTGAATCTTCTCTGAATTCTTTTATGTATGATTGAGTTATCTTTGCAAGTCTCTTCAAATTATCCGTTTGGTTTAGCCAACTAGATTGGTAGTTCTTGTAATGGGAGAAGTGCTTAGCTTTGGGTTCAATCTTGCGGTGTCCTTACTCAGTGACAGAAAGAGTTGCAAGGCACGTATTGTATTGTTGCCATCGAGGATAACAAGATGGGGTATTTATCATATTGCATGAATTTATTCCTCTACATCATGTCATCTTGCTTAAGCCGTTACTCTGTTTCTAACTTAATACTCTAGATGCATGCTGGATAGCGGTCGATGAGTGGAGTAACAGTAGTAGATGCAGGCAGGAGTCGGTCTACTTGTCACGGACGTGATGCCTATATACATGATCATACCTAGATAACCTCATAACTATGCTAAATTCTATCAATTGCTCAACAGTAATGTGTTCACCCACCGTAGAATATCTATGCTCTTGAGAGAAGCCACTAGTGAAACCTATGGCCCCCGGGTCTATTCTCATCATATCAATCTCCATTACTTTATTTTACTTCTTTTTCTTTTACTTTTTACTTTGCATCTTTATACCAAAAATACCAAAAATATTATCTCTATCAGATCTCACTCTCGTAAGTGACCGTGAAGGGATTGACAACCCCTAAGCGTTGGTTGCGAGTTGCTACCGTTTTGTGCAGGTACAAGGGACTTGCGCGTGACCTCCTACTGGATTGATACCTTGGTTCTCAAAAACTGAGGGAAATACTTACGCTACTGTGCTGCATCACCCCCTCCTCTTCGGGGAAAACCAACGCTAGCTCGAGACGTAGCATCGGGCAAACCCAACATTTGACCAAAGACATGATTCGGAGCTGATGCATATAAGGCCAAACTCGTGACGCAGAACACTCCCTAAGGTATTCGGTCTTTATGATGTAAACCGGGCTAAACAGTGCCCTTTGTAATAAGCCCCTGGTGTCCATGTATGTGCAATATTCTGACGTGGCCACATGCCAATACGTCAGCATCCTTCTCAATTGTACTAAGAATCCGGGGGGTGTGTATCAACAAGAGACAGTAAAAAAAGGTTTATGCAGGGTCTTAATCTAAAAAGATCATTGGAACGGGTCCCTGCTGCACGCCTATGCCTATGTCTCCATTGTGCCATATCCTGGACGGGTGTAGCACGATGGTCATCTGTAAAAGAGAGGAACTTAGTTGAAAAGTTGTCATGCAAAAGGTAGGTTATACTAAATAAACCATGTACAGTTCAAGATGAGTAAAGTTGAGCCTAATTGTCACTTGTTTACACGCGTTGAGCCCCTTGTATTGTTATAGGGGTATAGCCATCAAACCTGTATCAATTATATATTGCTACACTGGACTCGTCTAACCGCGTCCGTGGTCTTAACGACCTGTCAGATGCTCTAGTTGGTGAGGTTGTTTAGTGTGCGGCTGCCAAGGCAGCCGCACGGTCTTCCGCGTGCAAGGAGCGCTCAATATTTCCATTTACTGTAATGATGCCACATGGACTGGGCATCTTAAGCATGAGGGAAGTGTAATGTGGTATTGCGTTAAAGCGAGCGAAAGCTTCACGTCCGAGTAGTGCTTGATAGCCACTTTGGAACGGAGCGATGTGGAAGGTTGACTTTTCACGGCGGAAGTTATCGGGAAAGCCGAATATAACCTCTAGTAGCAGGGAGCCCGTGCAATGGGCTTCTGGGCCTGGCGTTACTCCTTTAAAGGTAGTTTTTCTATGGCTGATTTTTGTTGGTTCTATCCCCATTTCGCGGACCGTGTCATGATATATCACGTTTAAACTACTGCCGCCGTCCATCAGGACTCGTGTGAAGTGGTATCCGTCAATTATCGGGTCTAACACCAAGGCAGCCCATCTTGCATGCCGGATACTTGACGAGTGATCCCGATGGTCAAAGGTGATCGGTTGGGACGACCAGTGGCAGAACTCCACGGTGATAGGCCCTGGGGCATGTGTCTCTAGGAGTGCCGCTTTGTTTCTCCCCTTCATCACGTGTAACACGTTTACTGTTTTGACTTCTGGTGGGAATTTCTTCTGTTCCCCATTGCTTTGCTTGCGAGGCTCATCCTCGTCTTCGCTTGGTGTATCCTACCCCTTGTGTTCGGCGTTGAGCTTGCCGGACTGCTTGAAGACCCAACATTCTCTATGGGTATGATTTGCAGGTTTATCGAGGGTGCTGTGGATCTGACATATTTTGTCCAGAATCTTGTTCAGGCTGGACAGTTCGTCTCTGTTGCCTTTAGAGGGCAGCTTTTGCTGACCTGGCCGAGAGCTTATGAATCCGGCGTTTACCGCCGTGCTCTTCGGGCTGTCTTCTTTATTCCGGCGCTTGTTTTTGCTGCGTCGTGGCTTCCCGTTTCCGTCCCTGACTTCGGATGTACTTGGGTCACTAGTGCTGCATCGGGCTAACCAGCTGTCCTTGCCTGCGCAAAAGCGGGTCATGAGGCTTGTTAATGCTGCCATTGTTCTCGGCTTTTCTTGGCCGAGGTGTCTGGCAAGCCATTCGTCTTGAACGCTGTGCTTGAAAGCTGCTAAGGCTTCGGCATTCGGACAGTCGACTATTTGGTTCTTTTTAGTGAGAAACCTGTTCCAAAGCTTTCGGGCTGACTCTCCGGGCTGTTGAGTTATATGACTTAAATCGTCTGCATCCTGTGGTCGGACATAGGTCCCCTGAAAATTTGCCCGAAAAGCGTCTTAGCTCTTCCCAGCTTCCAATGGAGTTTTCGGGGAGGCTTTTAAGCTAGTGCCGAGCTGGCCCTTTGAGCTTGAGGGGTAAGTACTTGATGGCCTGGAGATCGTCTCCTCGAGCCATGTGGATATGGAGGATGTAGTCCTCAATCCAGACCCCAGGGTCTGTCGTTCCGTCGTACGCCTCTATGTTTACGGGTTTGAATCCCTCTGGAAATTCATGGTCCAACACCTCATCGGTGAAACATAGGGGGTGTGCGGCACCCCTGTATTTGGGTGTACCGTGGTGTTCGGATTTTTGTTGTGTTGCATTGCGTGCTGGAGCGCGCTTACTTGGCCCGTAGATGGATCTGGTTGCACCGTCCTTTTGATGCGAGCCCTCACGTGGATCGCGTACTGGCTTGTGTGCGGCGTCGTTTGCCGCTCTATGTTGGACACGAGGTCGTCTATCCGACCGGATGGATGTTTTGTTTTTTGATTGCGGGGGATCTAAGGCCTCCTCATCGAATTTAGGTAGCAGCTTTCGCTTCGGGTAGCTCTTTGTGTGGCGACTACCGCCGTACTTTGCTGCAGTGTTGAGTACTTCGCTCCATCTAATTCTGAGTGTGTCTTGTGCAGCCCTGAGCCTTTGCTTCTGCTTTTTTAGACTCCTCGCAGTGGCAACAAGCCTTTGATGGGTATTCTGTTGCTCCAGGTGCCTGTCCGGTGTGATGTCATCCAAACTGTTATCTTCACCGGAGTCGTTGTTCGGTTTGATTCTCCGTGTTGCCGTGGTCGGACGGTGGTTCAATGTCGTGTTTGTCGTCCGCTGGCTCACCCTGCTCTATCACTGGGTTTATATGATTGTTGTTTCTGCCAAGGCGGGATTTGGAGCGGCGCTTACGCCGCCGCTTTGACTGCTTCTCGAGGGAACGATCCTTCGCTGTGTCCTTCCGTTCCTCGTCGTCGTTTTCTTTGGGTGTGTCCACCATGTATACATCATATGATGAAGTGGGCGTCCAGTGCCCTGTGGGCAGTGGCTCCTGTTCGTCTCCTGCATCGTCGTCCATACTGTCGATGTCTTCGGAGTCGAAGGCGAGCATGTCGGTCAAATCGTCGACAGTGGCTACTAAGTGGGTGGGCGGCGAATTTCTTCGCCGTCCGCACCCCAATCTGGCCGGCCATAGTTCGGCCAGGACTTTCCTGACAAGGAGAGAGACCTTAATGAGTTCAGTATGTCGCCAAAGGGCGAGTGTTGAAGGATATCCGCGGAGGTGAACTCCATGATCGGCGCACAGTTGGATTCGACAGGCACGGGCGCAGGCGGTTCGGAGTCCGTGGCCGGGGAAGAATCCGGCAGTTCGGCGTCACGGCTCCCGTGAAGGGTAAGGTCGATACTCGGCTCAATCGCTGCTGAGAATGCGGCCTCCGTGGCGGGGTCTATCCACCCGTCCATGGATGGCGCAATTGGCTCCGAATTGAGGGTCGGGGCGGTTGCCGGTGCGATCCCCTGAACACTGTCCGGTGGTAGAGCTAAATCACGCTCATCGTGACCATGCGGCGCACTCGGCAGGGGCTCGAATCCGTCGAAGATCAAGTCTCCGCGGATGTCGGCCGTGTAGTTTAAGCTTCCAAACCTGACCTGATGGCCAGGGGCGTAACTCTCGATCTACTCCAGATGGCCAAGCGAGTTGGCCCGTAGTGCGGAGCCGCCGGATACAAAGATCTGTTCGAGGAGAAAAGTCTCACCCCGGACTGCATCGCTATCGATGATCGAAGGAGCCATCAAGCCTAATGATGACGACACAGAGGAACTCTCAATGAAAGCACCAATGTCGGTGTCAAAACCGGCGGATCTCGGGTACGGGGTCCCGAACTGTGCGTCTAGGCGGATGGTAACAGGAGGCAGGGGACACGATGTTTACCCAGGTTCGGGCCCTCTTGATGGAGGTAATACCCTACGTCCTGCTTGATTGTTCTTGATAATATGAGTAGTACAAGAGTTGATCTACCACGAGATCAGAGAGGCTAAACCCTAGAAGCTAGCCTATGGTATGATTGTTGTTGTTGGTCCTACGGACTAAAACCTCCGGTTTATATAGACACCGGAGGGAGCTAGGGTTACATAGAGTCGGTTACAAGGAAGGAGATCTACATATCCGTACTGCCATACTTGCCTTCCACGCCAAGGAGAGTCCCATCCGGACACGGGACGAAGTCTTCAATCTTGTATCTTCATAGTCCAACAGTCCGGCCAAAGGATATAGTCCGGCTATCCGGACACCCCCTAATCCAGGACTCCCTCAACGACAGTGAGGGAACCCAAAAGTCATGTCTTGATGTAGTGTTCGAGTTACTGGCCACTACTGCTGGCACAAGCTCTTCGAACTCGCTGCCTGAATCAGTTCGTCTTCTTGAGTCTCAACTTCAAGTTGAAAGACATCGATCAGATGTGCTGCGACAGGAAGCTGAAGGACTCAGGAAGTCCGTGCAGAATTCAGATGCATATTTTCTGGTGCAATAGCAAGCACTGGAGGATTTAAGCGCCAAACAAGATAAAGTTAATAAGCTTGCTAAGCATCTTGCCAGCATTATTTGTACCCAGGATATTGTTTCTTGAGAACTTCTGAAGTGGTTTCAGTTCTGGATTTGTTTTGCTGCGGCGTTTATTTGCGCTGGTCGCCAACTTTGACAACCAGTGTATATGATATGCTGCTTTGTTCCCTATATTTGCACTGGTGGCGAAATATGATGCCCAGTGGATGTAATATGTGTAATAGCCGTGATAGCCTAGCGTTAGTTGCTTGCTTATTTATTTCCTTGTTGTCTTGTTTATTTGTTTGCTTGTAGTCATTGTAGTTCTTTTTCCGCGGTTATCTAGTGGCTGCAATAACCTATTTTTTAAAACTAGGCCACAATAACCATGGGCTAATATTTACTGTAGTGACACTGGGCCTCCTACTGGCCATAGAAACAGTGGGCCTTCTACGGACCGTAGAAACAATGGGCCTTCTGCGGGTCGTATCATCAATGGGCCTTATACGGGCCGTATGATCGATTGGCCAAACATGGGCCAAAAGACCGCATTATGGCCGTAAACGGGCTAGAGTTGGAATCGTCCATTCATGGGCCGACCATAACGGGCCATCGTTAATAGTCCGTATTTGATGACGCTATGAAAATGGCCCAACGTATTAACGGACCACAAACGGGCCGACTGTAACCACGGGCTGAATTTGGCCCACAAGCAGAAAATGACAGTAACGGGCCGTAAGTAAACGAATGCTGGAAATGAGCCCAAGAATAAATGGGCTCTGAGAAGACCGAAAGATAACATGGGCTGGAAACAGCCCAACGGAATAACGGGCCGTTAATGGGTATAAAGTGATACACTGTTCATTACGGGCCAGTTTCACCATGGGCCGTTAATGGGTGTAAAGTGATACACCGTTCATTACGGGCCAGTTTCACCACGGGTCGTTAATAGGCCAAGAGTTACATAGGGCCTCATATGGGTTGAAAGACGTCATGGGCATACATGGGCCAGAAGTGAAAAGGGGCTGGAATCATATTGGGTGGCCCAGATGACGCTACTGGGCCGAATTCGGATAGGGCGTAACGGGCCTTGGGTTAGCGGGCTGTAAATGGGCTATATGCGAACATGCCGTTTACAGGCTTTACATGGGCCGGCCCGCCACCTTTTGACCAAGTCAAACGGGCCGGCCTTTTCACAGGAATGGGCCTCTGTTGGGCCGTGCCACGTGTCGACGTATCATAGGCGCCTTCTGTCCAATGAGTGGATGACATCTGTCCCAATGATGAGCCGACACGTGTTTCCTCCATCCAATGATGATTTTACACGTGGAAAATCCCCATTGGTCGGGGCTGTTAACGGGTTATCGAATCCAAAACCCGACCCGATAGCTTAATGGCATTCCGTTACGGTGGATGCCACGTGTCGGTCACCCTTGACGAAAGCACTTCTGTGACGCGGGATTTATCGTCATGGAAGTGGACACTTCTGTGATGATAATTTTGGTAATGTCATGGAACATTTCTACGACAGCACAGGTATGACTATCTTGATTCTGTCATAAAATCATCATGGATGTACATGCATGACAGAAAATGCGACCTACTGTGACAAACACGTATCATCACAGAAGTGTATTTGTTTGTAGTGAAGCCAACTCAAGACCACAAGGTAAGTATATGCATCACAGTCATATGTATGAGAAATTCTTGCTGATGTACATACTGTTTGCAAGAAGGACTCATGAGCATGAAGGTACATTTCTCATATTCACATCATTTGCTCTGATGCATATAGCCAAGATACATGTAATACATTGCTTACTCTGTCATGTTTATGCATTCACATGCTTCTATATTCCATATTCACTTGATTGCATACATGTAGGGGGAGCCCATGCATGTTACATGTATTTCCAAAGCTTTACTTACTATTCTCTATATCTTTATCTAAAGCTTTGATGTATGTTGTCATCAATTACCAAAAAGGGGGAGATTGAAAGCACAAGTGCTCCCTAGGTGGTTTTGGTAATTAATGACAACATATCTCTTGTTGGACTAACACTTTTACCTAGTATGTTTCAGATAAGTTCAACAATGAAGTGGCATGGACTAGAGGATGTGGAACCCCTTCAAGATGCTAAGGACAAAGGATTGGCTCAAGCTCCAAGCTCAAGACTCTACATTTTCTATTTTAGTGATCCAAGATCACATTGAGTCTATAGGAAAAGCCAATACTATCAAGGAGGGATGAGGTGTTCCTTAATGAGGCTCTTCTTCAAAATGCTTAGTGATATACTCCAAAGCCCTCAACTACTTTCTCACATCCACATATGACCTAAACCAAAAGTCAAACTTGGCCCCACCGATTCTTTCTATCCGGAGCCACCGAGTTCAGATGTCATAGCCACTGCCACAAACCCTAGGCAAATCGGTCTCACCGATAGGGATCTCGGTCTCACCGAGATGGGATTGCAATCTCTCTATATGGATCTATTACCAAAATCGGTCTCACCGAGTTTGCATAGTCGGTCCTACCGAGATTGCAATGTAAACTCTCTGTTTCCTTTTCGTAACATTTTTGTCTCACCGAAATTAGCGAATTGGTCCCACCGAGTTTACCTGACCAACTCTCTGGTAAGTTTATTGCCAAAATCGGTCTCACCGAGTTTGTGTAATCGGTCTCACCGAGATTACGTTATGCCCTAACCCTAACCATATCGGTCCTACCGAGTTGCATGTCGGTCCCACCGAAAATCCTAACGGTCACTAGATTTGCTGAATCGGTCCGACCGAGTTTATCAATTCGGTCCCACCGAGATTGGCAAGTTGTGTGTAACGGTTAGATTTTGTGTGGAGGCTATAAATACCCCTCCACCACCTCTTCGTTCGTGGATAGAGCCATCAGAACAAACCTACACTTCCAACCTACTTTTTCTGAGAGAGAACCACCTACACTTGTGTTGAGGCCAAGATATTCCATTCTTACCATATGAATCTTGATCTCTAGACTTCCCAAGCTGCTTTCCACTCAAATCTTCTTTCCACCAAATCCATATCCTGTGTGAGAGAGTTGAGTGTTGGGGAGACTATCATTTGAAGCACAAGAGCAAGGAGTTCATCATCAACACACCATTTGTTACTTCTTGGAGAGTGGTGTCTCCTAGATTGGCTAGGTCTCACTTGGGAGCCTCCGACAAGATTATGGAGTTGAACCAAGGAGTTTGTAAGGGCAAGGAGATCGCCTACTTCGTGGAGATCTACCCTAGTGAGGCAAGTCCTTCGTGGGCAACAGCCATGGTGGGATAAACAAGGTTGCTTCTTCATGGACCCTTCATGGGTGGAGCCCTCCGTGGACTCGCGCAGCCGTTACCCTTCGTGGGTTGAAGTCTCCATCAACGTGGATGTACGACAGCACCACCTATCGGAACCACGTCTCAAAAATCTCCGTGTCTCCAAATTGCGTTTGCACACTCCAATCCCATCTCTTTACATTCTTGCAAGTTGCATGCTTTACTTTCCGCTGCTCATATACTCTTTGCATGCTTGCTTGATATGTATTGTGTTTGTTAAACATGTGCCTAAACTCCACTTCAACTTAAGGAAATTAAAAACTGCAAGTTTTGGTACTTAGTGTCTAATCACCCCCCCCCTCTAGACACCTCTTCTCGATCCTTTCAGCGTTGTTCTAGGGCAAAGAGTTGATAAGAAATTAAATGTTATTCAATATGCTAGTAAAACTCTAGACAATGCCTAGAGAAATTATGCTACTACTGAAAAGGAATTCCTAGCAGTTGTATTTGCTTGTGATAAGTTCAGACCTTATATTGTTGATTCTAAAGTAACTATTCACACTGATCATGCTGCTATTAAATATCTTATGGAAAAGAAAGATGCTAAACCTAGACTTATTAGATGGGTTCTCTCGCTACAAGAATTTGATTTGCATATTATTGATAGAAAGGGAGCTAAGAACCCCGTTGCAGACAACTTGTCTAGGTTAGAAAATGCTCTTGATGACCCACTACCTATTGATGATAGCTTTCCTGATGAACAATTAAACGTCATAAATGCTTCTCATACTGTTCCATGGTATGCTGATTATGCTAATTACATAGTTGCTAAATTTATACCACCTAGTTTCACATACCAGCAAAAGAAAAAGTTTTTCTATGATTTAAGACATTACTTCTGGGATGACCCACATCTTTATAAAGAAGGAGTAGATGGTGTTATTAGACGTTGTGTACCTGAGCATGAACAGGAACAGATCCTACACAAGTGTCACTCCTAAGCTTATGGAGGACACCACGCTGGAGATAGAACTGCACATAAGGTATTGCAATCCGATTTTTATTGGCCTACTCTCTTCAAGGATGCCCATAAGTTTGTCTTGTCTTGTGTTTAATGTCAAAGAATTGGTAATATTAGTAGACGTCAAGAAATGCCTATGAATTATTCACTTGTTATTGAACCATTTGATGTTTGGGGCTTTGATTATATGGGACCTTTTCCTGCCTCTAATGGATATACACATATTTTAGTTGCTGTTTATTACGTTACTAAGTGGGTAGAAGCTATTCCAACTAGTAGTGTTGATCATAACACCTCTATTAAGATGCTTAACGAAGTTATTTTTCCAAAGTTTGGAGTCCCTAGATATTTAATGAGTGATGGTGGTTCACATTTTATTCATGGTGCTTTCCGTAAAATGCTTGCTAAGTATGATGTTAATCATAGAATTGCATCTCCTTATCACCCACAGTCTAGTGGTCAAGTAGAATTGAGTAATAGAGAATTCAAATTAATTTTGCAAAAGACTGTCAATAGATATAGAAAGAATTGGTCCAAGAAACTTGATGATGCATTATGGGCCTATAGAACTGCATATAAAAATCCTATGGGTATGTCTCTGTATAAAATGATTTATGGAAAAGCATGTCACTTACCTCTCGAACTAGAACATAAGGCTTATTGGGCTATTAAAGAGCTCAATTATGATTTCAAACTTGCCGGTGAGAAAAGGTTATTTGACATTAGCTCACTCGATGAATGGAGAACCCAAGCCTACGAAAATGCCAAATTGTTTAAAGAAAAAGCTAAAAGATGGCATGACAAAAGGATACAAAAGTGTGAGTTTAATGTAGGTGATTATGTATTGCTATACAACTCTCATTTAAGATTTTTTGCAGTAAAGCTTCTCTCTAAATGGGAAGGTCCTTACGTTATCGAGGAGGTCTATCATTCCGGTGCCATAAAAATCAAAAACTTCGAAGGCACAAATCAGAAGGTGGTGAACAGTCAAAGAATCAAACATTATATCTCAGGTAATCCTATAAACGTTGAAACCAATGTTATTGAAACCGTAACCCCGGAGGAATACATAAGGAACACTTTCCGAAACGTTTCAAACTCCGAAAAGGAATAGGTATGTGGTACGGTAAGTAATCCGACTCCAAAACAGTTCTAATGGCAATTTTTCTCTGTTTTGGAATATTTAGAAAAATAGAAAAATAAGAAGCAGTTCGGGAAGGACACGAGGGCTCCACGAGGGTGGAGGGCGCGCCTCCCTGCCTCGTGGGCACCTCGTGTGCTCTCCGGACTTCGTTTTCTTGCACGTCACGTATTTTGGTCGGTAAAAAATCATTATATAACCTCCCGAAGGTTTTGACCACCGTATCATGCAAATATTCTCTGTTCTTGTTTCGAGTTGTTTTTCTAACAGATCTAGATCATCATGACGTCTCCAAGTGCCCCCAAGGACAAGTTCTTCGATAAGGTCATCAACCCCTACCTCGCGGAAGTGCTGCAACACCCTCAAACCATTGAGATGCATGAGGGGTGCTGCACATCCGTGATGTTGAGGGACCAAGGAGGACCGGAAGCGTGGAGACAAGGCTCAAGGCAATGGAGCAACAAGTTTTCAGGTGCCAGGAGATGGTGGAGCGTGGACTTGACTCCGATCACATTATGATCACGGAGTTAACCAACAACCACAAGCTGGACGCCAAGGACATTGGGGAGGCCATCTTCAAGCTTCACGAGAAAATCAAGCACCTCCAAGCCCAGATTTATGACCTGCAAAATCAAAACTATGAGTATGAGTATAGATTCAAGAGGATGAGTTTGGCTGCAGATTTGAGGATTTAGGAGACTCAGTCATCCTTCTATGATGGCGAGCCTATGCCTTGGAAGAGGGACAACAAGCCCACGTCATCAACAACTCCACCCTCTCCACCAACAAAGAAGAATTGAGTATCTGGTATGGGCACTCCCCTTGGCAACTGCAAAGCTTGGGGGAGGTGCCCCGGTATCGTATCACCATCACTTCTATCTTTACCGTTTTTCTTAGTTCGATCCTTTTGATAATATTTTGATCTAGTACAATAAATTTTTTTAGTATGATCTAGTGTGAGTTTTGCTTTGTGATCCTTCTATGTAATCAAGTCCGTGAGCTATATATAATAAAGACTAGTGTTGAGTCAAGGGCTTGATTATTTTGCCATAATCTTGAGTGAATAAAAGAAAAGAGAAAGAAATAAAAAGAAACAAGGAGATCATATGGATCTTATGGAGAGTAATGAGCTCACATAGAAAGAGTATGATGAATAAAAGTTGTTGAGAGTTGACAAACATAGTTTTGGTCATCGTTGCAATTAATAGGAAGTAATAAAGAAAGAGAGGTCTTCACATATAAATACACTATCTTGGACATCTTTTATGATTGTGAGCACTCACTAAAATATGACATGCTAAAGAGTTGACGTTGGACAAGCAAGACAACGTAATGGGTTATGTTTTCTTACATCTGAGATAAATTATATTGTCATGGATCATCCAACATGATTGAGCTTGCCTTTCCCCCTCATGCTAGCCAAATTCTTTGCACCAAGTAGAGATACTACTTGTGCTTCCAAACACCATTGAACCAGTTTTGCCATGAGAGTCCACCATACCTACCTATGGATAGAGTAAGATCCCTCAAGTAAGTTGTCATCGGTGCAAGCAATAAAAATTGCCCTCTAAATATGTATGACTTATCAGTGTGGGAGAAAATAAGCTTTATACGATCGTGTGATACGGAAGAAATAAAAGCGACGGACTAAATAATAAAGGTCCATATCACAAGTGGCAATATAAAGTGACGTTCTTTCGCATTAAGATTTTGTGCATCCAACCATAAAAGCGCATGACAACCTCTGCTTCCCTCTGTGAAGGGCCTATCTTTTACTTTTATCTCCTACCTTACATAAGAGTCATGGTGATCTTCACCCTTCCTTTTTACATTTTATCTTTTGGCAAGCACAACATGTTGGAAAGATCCTGGTATATGTGGCTATTTGGATGTGAGTTTTCATGAACTATTATTGTTGACATTACCATTGAGGTAAAACATTGGGAGGCAAAACTATAAGCCCCTATCTTTCTCTTTGTCCGATTAAAACTCCATACCCATAAGTATTGCGTGAGTGTTAGCAATTGTGAAAGACTATATGATAGTTGAGTATGTGGACTTGCTGAAAAGCTCCTATATTGACTCTTTCCTATGTTATGATAAATTGCAATTGCTCCAATGACTGAGATTATAGTTTGTTAGTTTTCAATGAAGTTTATGATTCATACTTGAAATTGTGATTGAATTGTTACTCTAGCATAAGAGATCATATGACAAGAATTATATAAATTGTTGTTCTAAGAATGATCATGATGCCCTCATGTCCGTATTTTATTTTTATCGACACCTCTATCTCTAAACATGTGGACATATTTTTCGATTTCGGCTTTCGCTTGAGGACAAGCGAGGTCTAAGCTTGGGGGAGTTGATACGTCCATTTTGCATCATGCTTTTATATCGATATTTATTGCATTATGGGCTGTTATTACACATTATGTCACAATACTTATGCCTATTCTCTCTTATTTTACAAGGTTTACATAAAGATGGAGAATGTTGGCAACTGGGATTCTGGGCTAGAAAAGGAGCAAATATTAGAGACCTATTCTGCACAGCTCCAAAAGTCCTGAAACTTCACGGAAGTCATTTTCAGAATATATAAAAAATACTGAGCGCAAGAAGTTCCAGAGGGGGCCACAACCTAGCCATGAGGGTGGGGGCGCGCCCTACCCCCCTGGGCACGCCCCCTGCCTCGTGGGCCCCCTGTTGGCCCTCCGATGCCCATCTTCTGCTATATGGAGTCTTTCGATGAAAAAAAATCATAAGAAAGCTTTTGGGATGAGACTCCGCCGCCACGAGGCGGAACCTTGGTGGAACCAATCTAGGGCTCCGGTGGAGCTGTTCTGCCGGGGACACTTCCCTCCGGGAGGGCGAAATCATCACCATCGTCATCACCAACGATCCCCTCATCGGGAGGGGGTCAATCTCCATCAACATCTTCACCAGCACCATCTCCTCTCAAACCCTAGTTCATCTCTTGTATCCAATTCTTGTCTCTAAGTCTGGGATTGGTACTTGTGGGTTGCTAGTAGTGTTGATTACTCCTTGTAGTTGATGCTAGTTGGTTTATTCGGTGGAAGATCATATGTTCAGATCCTATATGCATATTAACACCCCTCTGATTATGAACATGAATATGCTTTGTGAGTAGTTACATTTGTTCCTGAGGACATGGGAGAAGTATTGCTATTAGTAGTCATGTGAATTTGGTATTCGTTCGATATTTTGATGAGATGTATGTTGTCTCTCCTCTAGTGGTGTCATGTGAACGTCGACTACATGACACTTCACCATTATTTGGGCCTAGAGGAAGGCATTGGGAAGTAATAAGTAGATGATGGGTTGCTAGAGTGACAGAAGCTTAAACCCTAGTTTATGCATTGCTTCGTAAGGGGCTGATTTGGATCCATATGTTTCATGCTATGGTTAGGTTAATCACAAGTGGGATGCTTGTCCAAGTAAGGACAGCACCCAAGCACCGGTCCACCCATATATCAGATTATCAAAGTACCGAACGCGAATCATATGATCGTGATGAAACCTAGCTTGACGATAATTCCCATGTGTCCTCAGGAGCGCTTTTCTCTATATAAGAATTTGTCCAGGCTTGTCCTTTGCTACAAAAAGGATTGGGCCAACTTGCTACACTTTATTTACTTTTGTTACTTGTTGCTCGTTACAAATTATCTTATCACAAAACTATCTATTACCTATAATTTCAGTGCTTGCAGATAATACCTTGCTGAAAAATGCTTATCATTTCCTTCTGCTCCTCGTTGGGTTCGACACTCTTACTTATAGAAAGGACTACGATAGATCCCCTATACTTGTGGGTCATCAATAACCAATATTATGATTGAGGTTTTCAAAGTCGCTTCAGCACAATGGATATAATTTATTCTACAATGGAAGGAATAGTCCCGAGTCGCTGCAGGCTTACGACCCGGCACTTGGGGGCTACATTATTCAAGTTGGGATTACATCAAATACACAAGTCTCATGTCACTGCAAGCATGCACCATGACACTTGGGGGCTAATGCAAAGTCATTGTTTGCTCACTTTATTGAAGACCCGACTCATCACATCGTAATGAGCCGGCCCTTGGGGGCTACCAATTGCTCCTGTTAACAATTCAAGGTACAAAGCTTTGAATCCATTATATTGAAGGGTCCACTGCTCAGTTGGTAAAGCACAAGGCTCTTAAACCTTGTGGACGTGGGTTCAAGCCCCATGATGGGGGTTATATCATATGAGGTTATTTTCATTGAAATATATATCAAGTCCCATCTCAATATTATCTTACTGAGCCGACCCTTGGGGGGATACACATTGTTGTTCAAAGTTTACATGATTATATTTACAAAGTCCCTGCTCATTATTGTATAATGACCCGGTCCTTGGGGGCTACACTGGTTGAAGTTTTTATGAGCATCAGGCAATTACAAGTCCCAAGTTGCTGCAAGCATGACAACCCGACACTTGGGGGCTACGTATGTGGAAATACTCAGTTCTGACTGGTGATTGAGATGAACAACCTAGATTTCTTCAAGCTTGTGACATTCATATTGAAGCAAATCTTAAGATGTTACTATGTTACCTTCTTAAAGACTTGGGGGCTACAAGTGATAGGCATATAAGAGGTATATTTTCAAGCCTGATGGTAACTACAATTATGACCCGGTGCTATCAATATTTATAAACCGGCAATGATAAACCGACAAGGTTTTACATTCTTAAACCGGCGAGTCCTACATTCTTAAACTGGCAAGTTCTACATTCTTAAACCGGCTGAAGATCAGATGAGTATTTTAAAGACCAATATTTTTGTTAAGCATTGGGAGCTGAGTCAAATGAATTATTCTTCACAATATTTCTCTGTGACAAAACCAATGTCAGCAAATTGATTATGAAGCTGGCCTATTGACCAGGATTTTCTAGAGGAAGGGAGTGACAAGGACTTAAGGATGATCAGGATCAGTTTAACATGGATAAATCCAAATTAAACTGGGGGCTAATGTCGGGGATATACCCCGCGGTATGACCCGGCCGAAGTTATAACCCGGCTGGGACCTGGTAAACTAGCAGGTGTTAAGTCAGATGATAACCCGACAGGTGTTAAGTCAGATGATAACCCGGCAGACCATCATAAACTGGCAGACCATCATCAACCGGCAGATAGTCATAACCCGGCAGACCATCATAAACCGGCAGACCATCATAAACCGGCAGACAGTCATAACCCGGTAGACAATGATAACTGGTTGACAGTTGTAACCCGACAGACAATGATAACTGGTTGACAGTCATAACCCGGCTAAATAGAGTCGCCTAGGGGTTATGAAGCCCGAGACATTATGAAGCCCAAGACGTTATGAAGCCCAAGATGTTAAGCCCATGAAGAGAAGTCAGAATAGTTGAAGTCTTAATCCGAGTTGGACTCTACATGTAACCCGCCCCTTCAACATATATAAGGAGGGGCAGGGCACCCCAAGAGGGGGGAGAAAATAATCTTAAGGGTTAGGGATAACTGGGAGAGCCGGTTTACGGTGACTTGCTCGTGATGATAATAAGACCTAGCCACAAACAACACGTAGGGTTGTTACCGGATGATGTTTTCCGAGGGCCCGAAGCTGTCTAAACCCTTGTCTTGTGTTGCATCTCTCGATTCCGCTCAACCCCTCTCAAGCTACCACATAGATGCGTTGGCCTCACGACTAAGTCCTCACACTAGGACATCTGCCGTGATAATTCCACGACACTAAGTGTTCCTCCGGTATTCAGGAGTTGCATGATCTCATAGTCATAGGAACATGTATAAGTTATGGAGAAAGCAATAGCAACAAACTAAACGATCATCGTGCTAAGCTAACGGATGCGTCAAGTCAATCACATCATTCTCCAATGATGTGATCCCGTTAAATGACAACTCATGTCTATGGTCAGGAAACATAACCATCATTGATTCAACGAGCTAGTCAAGTAGAGGCATACTAGTGACACTCTGTTTGTCTATGTACTCACACATGTACTAAGTTTCTGGTTAATACAATTCTAGCATGAATAATAAACGTTTATCATGATATAAGGAAATATGAATAACAATTTTATTATTGCCTATAAGGCATATTTCCTTCACGAGCACCCCAGACCGTGGAGTGAGGCTCGCCAATGTGGGCTTCCTCGGGAGAATACCTCATGGAAACCAACATTCAAAGAAACTTTGTCGAAACCACATTTGAAAGTTCCAAAAAAGACTAAAAAAATACGGGACGTTGTCAGCGTTCTGGGAACGGGGGTCCCCAGACTTGCCTGCCTACGGCGTGGCTCAAAGGGGGCCCAGCACAGCCCGGCTTCATCGACGCAGACCCAAGACCCTCGCGAGGGGCCAAGCCTCGCGGGGCGGACGACACGGAGCTTTCTCAGGCACGGCCACATCAGGCTGGCTCGCGAGGAGGCAGAGAGATCAAGGCGGGGTACCTCACGAGGTGCCCGTGACGCAAGCCATGACGACCAAGGGCGCCAGGCGGGCGCCAGGCGGGCGCCAGCCCGCAGTGTCCTCCTTTCCTCTTTGGTGCAAGGGGAGCAAGCGCAGGCAAGAGCATCAAGCAAAGGCACCCGTTTCGGTGCAACGAGACCAAGACTAGTCCAACGGCAGGGAGGAAGTCATTGTGGAGCCCAAGCCAGCGTCACCACCAGAGTCTTTGGCAGGCGAGGACTAACTTTAGTCAGGATAAGTGTACCAGATGTTCCCCTTCAAAATGGCCAATTGTTGGTGCCCTTCCCGCTCAATATTTGGGAAGAGGCCCAGGGCCTTTGCCTATAAATAGGACTAGCCACCCCCAGGGTAGGGAGGATCCAGAATCGGCCTACCCAGAAACTAGCTAGGGTCGCAATCGAGAAGAGAAAGAGGGGAAAAATCGGATCGAGTAACATCACAGAGAGAGAGAGAGAAGGGTGACTGAACTCCTCCTAGCAGTTCATCCCCACAGCCAAGAACAGACCCTCACGAGGCTGTTCTTCCTTGCATTGCTCATCATCATCAGCCCAAGAGGCAATCCACCATACCACACACTGGAGTAGGGTGTTACACCACAACGGTGGCCCGAACCAGTATAAACCCTGTGTCTCTTGTGATGTTCTTCCCATAGCTTAGATCTCAGCGAGGCGGAGGGGTGCAGGTAGGTAGAAGGCGAAATCTCCGCGCGCACCCTAGTGTTCGAACCTCAAGGGTCTACCGGAACCCGAAATCCGACATTTGGCGTGCCAGGTAGGGGTGCGCCGGAATTCGTCTTCCACCACCCCGTTCTCCTCCGACCATCGCGTCCATGTCTGACGCTCGTCGGGCCCGCGCCGAGCGCCGGGCCGCTCTCGCTTCCCGCGTCGCCCAGACGGCTCCTGTCGGCGGGCATCCTCGCCGTTCCCCGTCACCTGCCGTCAACGCCGCCACCGGCCCGGTGGGGGACGAGCAGCAAGCGCCGTCTCAGCATCCGACCGTGCGGCAAGACGGCCGCACCGCTACTCCCTCGCTCACCCTAGCTGGTTCTTCGTCCCGCGCGCTCCGCGCACCCATGGAGGCTCGAGCTGCGCTCATCGCGGCAAACGAGCTCCTGCGCTACCGTCCCGTCGACGACGTCTACGAAGAATGGCTCGACCGCGTCGCCGAGCTCATCCGCGCCGCAGGGGGCTCTCCTGCGCCGTCCGTTCCGCTGCACCGCACCCCGCCCCGCGCGGGCGACGAAGCTCCGGCGGCGCCCCGGCCGCCTCCTCCTCAAGAAGGCGCCATGGCTCCAAGGCGCGTGGCCCCTGGGCAGAACCCGCTCCGTCAGGTGCCAGCGCGGCAAGAGCAAAGCTACCAAGAAGTCCCTCGCCCGCAAGAAGCTGCCCGGGCGCTCCTTGCTCCAGCACGTCGCGACCATGCTCCTGCTCCCGCGCATCAAGACCCCGCGCTGCTCCCAGCTGCAGCGCGTGGGGGCATGCAAGACCAAGCTCTTCGTCACCCAAGTCCTCCCGTGGCCACAGCAGGCTGTCGTGCATTCACCGCCGAGCTACGCAGCGTCGCATGGCCCGGCAAGTTCAAGCCAGACCTGCCTCCTCGTTACGACGGCACGGCCGACCCTGCGGAGTTCCTCCAGCTCTATGAGCTGGGCATCGAAGCTGCCAACGGAGACGAGAAGGTCATGGCGAACTGGTTTCCCATGGCGCTCAAGGACGGGGCCCGCACCTGGCTCCTGAACCTGGCCCCAGGCACGATCTCCTCCTGGGACGAGATGCGCACCCGCTTCATCGCCAACTTCCAAGGTACTCGCGACCGGCCACCCGCCGTGAGCGACATGCACCGCATCAAGCAACAACCCGGAGAGACCCTGCAGAAGTACATCCAGCACTTCAACAATGCACGCCTCAAGATTCCCAAGGTGACCGAGGAGGCCATCATCTCAGCCTTCTCCGACGGCGTGCGCGATGTCAAGATGAAGGAGGAGCTGGCGATGCATCAAGACCTGTGCACTTCCTTGGAGTTGTTCAACTTGGCAACCAAGTGCGCTAGGGCTGAGGAAGGGCATCTCTCCCTCCTCGAGCTGCCTGCCGCAGACCCAGAAGAGAAGAAGCCCAAGGCCAAGAATGTGAAGCGCAAGGGGGCTGTCGTGCTCGCGGCAGAACCAGACACCAAGCGGGGCAGAGATCTACCCAAACCTCCCAAGGGCAGTCGATACTGTGTGTACCACGACCTCCACACCCACAACACCAACGAATGTCAAGAGCTCCGAGCCGTGCGAGAAGGAAGGATCGGCCGTCGCCCTGACCGCGGTGACCGGGGCTACGGTCGAGGAGGAGGAAGGAACGCAGGGCACTGGGAAGACCGCGGCCCGCGCCAAGGGTGGCGCGGTCAACCTCGCAAGGATCTCTGGCAAGACCCGCCTCGCGAGGGAGACTGGAGGGATCAACCTCGCGAGGATCGCCCGCAAGGCAACGCAGACCTCCCTCCGCTGCCACCGCAGCCAAGGAGAAACGAGGACCGCCATCAGGACGAGGGGGCTGGGGGCTTCCAGGAGCCGCGCGCAGTCTCCTGCATCCTGGGCGGGGCTCAAGCCCCGGCCTCTCAACGCATCTTCAAGCAGTTCGCCCGCGAAGTGAATACAGTCCTCCCCAAGCTGGAAGCCACGCGCCCTCTCAGGTGGTCGGCGTGCGCCATCACGTTCAGCTCAGCAGATCAGCTCAAGTGTGCAGCTACAGCCGGAGTCCTCCCGATGCTTTGTTCCCCAATCATCAGCAACGTGGTGGTCACCAGGACCCTCATCGATGGCGGGGCAGGACTCAACGTCCTGTCCGTGGAAACATTCAACAATCTCCAAGTGCCCTACAACCAGCTTCAGCCGACCAAGCCTTTCTCCGGAGTCACCGACGGCTCCACGGTCCCGATGGGGCAGGTCCGCCTCCCAGTCACCTTCGAGACACGCGACAACTACCGCACCGAGCTCATCAACTTCGACGTCGCTCACATTCGCTTGTCGTACAACGCCATCCTTGGGTACCCAGCGCTGGCCAAGTTCATGGCCGTAACTCACCACGGCTACAACGTCCTCAAGATGCCAGGAAGTGGCGGAGTCATCACGGTGCCCTGTGAAGAGAAGGACGCGGTGTGTTCCCTGGAACGAGCCTTTCAGGCCGCGTCACTGGAAGACCCGGATCGCGGAAGCAGGAGGCTTCCCGAGACCGCCCCCAAGAAGAAGAAGACATCGTCCGGCCCGGCCCCTCAGGAGGCAGGCCCCTCAGGGCCCGCGCCTGCCCAGGGGGAACCTCCTTCCATCGCATAGGAAAGCGCGCCCGGCGCCCTCCTCAGGCAGGGCTCGGGGGCTCTCCCCTGGAGGGCCACTGACCTGGCTAAGGTCACGAGGGAGGCGCTTGGGCACCACATGGAGGCGTGTTTCGAAGCACGTTTCCCTCGGGAAGGAGTAAAGCAAGGAGACCAGACCCTCAGGAGTTCGTCAGCAAGGCCATTCAGGAGCTACAGGAGTCAAGAGTCATGAGAGGCGGCCGCCGCCTACCAGCTGTGGCTCCCCATCCAGGCGAGGATGGTGGGCTGCGCGTCTGCATCGACATACCAGGGCTCAATCGAGTCGCCTCTCTAAAGTGCCTCTGGCCCTCGCGAGTGGGGCGCTGCGAAGGTCCACCCCACAGCAACGTTCGCATGCCTTACGGCTTGCCGAACGCGGCTGCCACGTACCAGCGCCTCACGAGGGGCATCATGGAGGCTCAAGAGGCCAGGCGTTCCACAGCCCTGGCGGAGATGGAGATGGTCCGCAAGGAACCACCAGCGCCTCCAGAGCCTCCCGAGGCCCCTGGGCCTGGGGGCTCGTGAGGATCGGCTTCCGCAACCCACCGAGTCTGGTACACCAACACTCCTTCGTCCTCAACATCATCAAGTGACATCTTTCAAGTTTCACTTCCAGCTGGGAGCACCCCCCCCACGGCTGCATTATTCCCAGGCCGCGTGGGTCCGTCCCTGCGGCATGTATCCCTTTTATTTCATGTTGTTAGTTTACCTTGTAGGGGGCGCCCCACGGGCTGCATCATCCCCCAAGTCACTCGGGCCAGACCGAGCGGCATGTACCCCTTTTGCGTTTATTTCTGACTATGCGTTCGACCCACCATGCTTGATTATTTGATGCCTGTCCACGGCACCTCTTCTTCTCCATGCCGACCACTTGCATGTTAAAGGGGGGGTGCCTGAGCATCGCGACTCAGGGCTCTTACTGGCTCTCCAACCCTCACCCTCTGGCCTTGTCCACGACATCGCGACCTGGCATACCAGCGACGGCTGAGACCAGCTCGAGGGCCGGGACCCGAGGACATAGAGTGCCGGCATCTAACCAAATTTGCAGGGACACATCACAAGATAAGGCCCAGTGCAAAGCGCAACCCGCCTAGAGGTAGGGCCCCGTGAGTCCCGCGCTGGCTCACGGGTGCCCAGATACACCTCGCCAGGCCCTGCCGTGCCAGCCACGTGTCAGGGCGGGGCTGTACACGCCCCGGGGGCTCCTCCCGGAGGGGAGCCCCCTCCCACGTACCAGTGGAAGCACCATGCTCCGCGCTGGCTGACGACACTGCCGAGGAGCGGCTATGCCCGTACACATACGGAAGCGCTATGCTCCGCGCTGGTGATAAACAACTGAGGGCGGCCCCCGGGCCGCATCAACCTCAGGGAGCCCAGAGCTCAGTGTCTAGCCTCATTGTAACGCCTCCCCTCAGGAGTGCCGCGCGAGGGGGCTGGGCACGGGTCATGCCCAGACGCACGCCACCCAGCCAGGCCCCCCCCCGGGCCTGGTTCGTCGCGCGTCTCTCCCCGAGCGGAGCCAAGGTACGAAGGCCGTTTGAGCGTCAAGGGGGACTCCTGAGCATCGCGACTTAGGAGCCTAACTGGTCACGTAGCCCCTCACTCCTTAGTTCCGAAAGGCTAACGGCGGTTGAGGTATGCGCGCGACCGGGCTCTGCAGACGTAGAACGGTAGATCCACCCACATCATACCTCCCTACTTGCTGTTCGTGCACCAAGGGGGACTCCTGAGCATCGCGACTCAGGAGCCTAACTGGTCACGTAGCCCCTCACTCCTTAGTTCCGAAAGGCTAACGGCGGTTGAGGTATGCGCGCGGCCGTGCTCTGCAGACGTAGAACGGTAGATCCACCCACATCATACCTCCCTACTTGCTGTTCGTGCGCCAAGGGGGACTCCTGAGCATCGCGACTCAGGAGCCTAACTTGTCACGTAGCCCCTCACTCCTTGGCCCCGTCCTGGTTTCCGGTCGGGACTAACGCTGGGTGAGGTATGCGCGGGGCTGGGCTCTGCCGGCGTAGAACATAAGCAAGTAGGAAGGAAAAGCGCAAATTTCAAGGAATTCAAAAGCGAATATTACAGTCCACACTGTTATCTCAATGCCAAATGCAAGTTTAAACGCCTCCCCGAGGCATGATACATGTGCAGGAATTAAAGGCAGGACAGGAGCCACAACGGAGTCACTTGTCGGCGGTGGAGCAGCGCGGAGTGGGTTCGCCTCATGGAGCAGCGGGGTCGGCAGCACCTTGCTTCGGCTTGGTGCTGAAGGCCCGGAACTTCCCCAGCAGAGCCTCCGCGCGACCCTTCACGACCTCAGCAGCGGCAGCGGCACGCTCGCCGCTTACTGGCTCCAGCAGGCTATCGAGGTCGACGCCGGGATCGCGAAGGTAGATGTGGGTGAGGACCCGCGTCAGCGCTGCAGAAGACAGGACACGTGCCTCGGCCTCGGCCGTGGGGCCAAGGCCAAGGGCGACATCTTCAAGAGCGTGAACCAGGAAGGGAAGCAGCTTGGCGGGTCCGTCCTCGGCGCCAGCCAGCGGGCTCTCCACGCCGCTGTCGTAAAGCATCCTCAGCGAGGAGCGAGCCTTCGCCTCCATCTCCACGAAGGCCACGCGGTCCTCGACAAGAACCTGGGCCTTGTCGTCCAGCTCGACCTTCCTCGCCCCCAACTCCTGCTCCAGCACGCCTAGGCGGTCGCGACGCTTCCTGAGCTTGGCCTCCCGGCCCTCGACGGCCGCCTCGCGAGCCTTCACGCCTTCTTCCTGCTCTTGGCGAAGGCGGACCTCTTTCGTGAGCTGGTCCCGCAGGCCTTGCAGCTCGTCCTCCAGCGCCTTGCGGCGACCACGGACGTCGACCACCTCCCCCAGGGTTGCGTCACATGCAGCCTTCGCCTCAAGGACGGTCTGCCTCTCCTCATCGCAAGCCGTCGAGGCCTGGACCAGCGCCGCCCGAATCGAAGTGTCAGAGCGAATCCATCCTGAAGCCAGCTCCAAGCGCCCGGCCACCAAGCGAGGGTCGGCGCCAAGAAGATCCTGCCGCAGTCGGTCCAGCTCAGCGGCAGCACGATCCAGAACGGCAGGAGGAGTCGGAGAGACAGCAGTCGGTGGAGTAGGAGGAGAAGGCGGCAGCGCGACCACAGCATCCTGAGGCGAAGCTTGCTGCGCCCCAATGGCTGAAGTGGCGGCAGCAGGCAAAGGCACCTCAGGAGTCACTTGGGCCATGGGAGTTGAGCCCGCCCCAGCCGGCTCAGCCAGGCCTCGCGAGGACGACCGGGCAGGAGAAGCCCGTGCGTCGCGGCCACCTTCCTTCGCGGGCAGAGGTGCTGCCACGGATGGAACCTCAGGAGCTCCCTTCGGCTTCTTTGCGGCGGGCGCCAGCCTATCCAAGAGATGCGGACGTCAAGCCTCAGAAGCAGAACAAGAAATAAAGACAAGAATCAAGCGCTTACGGGTCATCGCCAGTGAGCTCAAGCGGCCTCCGGCCAAATTTGAAGCCCGAAAGCCGGCTGGAAGGGTCAACCTCGGGAAGCTTGGAAGCGGAAGGCGCGTCCGCGGTCCACCTCGGGGCCGGGGCAGACCCGTGGGAGATCAGCCCGGTCCTGTCCTTCTTCGGGATCGAGGGCAAGCTTCCGCCATCCTGCTCGTCATCATCCTCGTCGTCATCGCTCGAAGAGAGGCGGAGAACGCAGGACCTGCGCCGGGGGAGGGGAGCCCTCAACTCTCCGTCAGTCGCCTCGGAGTCAGGCCCTTTTTCCCGCTCCCCTCCTTCCTCCTCTTCGCTGGAGTCGTCGAAGGACACGTCCACCGATTCCCCGGGAGTTTCTATGGGCATGGGCCCGTCCCCGTTGAAGACGGGCATGGACTCCACTACCTGCTCCCAGTCGTCGCGGAGGAACAAGGGCGTAGGGGCGCCCTCCAACCTCGCCACATCGCCCCCGACCAGAGATTGGAGGACCGCAGCCAGATCTCCGTCGGCCAAGGCTGCGGGGCTCGGATGGGGCCTCCACATCGGAAGTGAGTACTGCCAAAGCGGAGCCAGCTGGTGCTCCAGGAATTCCCTCAGCAGCGACGCGCCTGTCAGCTTCGCCGCCGCCATGTTGGCCGGCCTCAGATCCGCGTCCATCTTCTCCAACACCAGCTTCGCGCGGGGGTCCGCGAGCTCCACTCGACCCCAATCGCTGGAGCTCGTGGGTTGCTCCGTGGGCAAGATCAGCCGAGGGTGGATGCGCCCAGCATCTGCCAAGACCCACTTGCTCCTGAAGCCCTCAATCCTTTTCCCGGGGTTCGAAATGGCAATGGCGCCGCCGTACGCGATGAAGCTCGCGCACGCAGAAGCAGGACCGCGAGAGGTCCGGAGGTAGAAATAGTGGCGCAGCAAGAACACTGAGGGCTGCACCCCTACGTAAGCCTCGTAGTAATAGGCGAAGATTGCCAGGAGAAGGACGGAGTTGGGGTGGAGATGCAGAGACTGTAGCTTATAATGGTGGAGGACAGAGAAGAAGAACTCGGAGAAGGGAGGCACCAGGTCAGCAGCAATGGCGCTTACAAAGAACGGATAGAAGGTTCTCCCTTAGCCCTCAGGGGTGGCGGAGCCGGCCTTGAACACCTTCGCCCCGTCGATGCCCTGCGCCGCCGCCATCCGGCGCAACCGAGCGAGGCTCGCCTCCGACACATTCGGCGAGTCCAGGGCAGACGAGTACCAAGCTCCGGCCGAGGACTGACGAGGCGCCATGGCTTCCTAGGTCGCGCGGTCGGAGTAGAGCTGGAAATTTTGGAGGAAGGAAGGAGAGGTGCAAGAAAGGGGATTTGAGCAGCAACCGGAGAAAGCAAAAAGCAAAGCCTGGGTAGATGCCGCTCCTTTATCAACTCGCGCCGTTGCTGAGGCGCCCACGTCCAATCAACCGCCACGCGGCGCCCAAGGCCGCAGGCTGTTAGGGCCCGCGGCGCTTCGCCCTTGCCCTTTCGCCTCCCTACACAGCCAAGTCCGGGCGCGCCTTGGGCCCGGGGGCTACTGTCGGTGTTTTGGGAACGGGGGTCCCTAGACTTGCCTGCCTGCGGCCTGCGGCGTGGCTCAAAGGGGGCCCAGCACGGCCTGGCTTCATCGACGCAGACCCAAGACCCTCGCGAGGGGCCAAGCCTCGCGGGGCGGACGACACAGAGCTTCTTGAGGCACGGCCACATCAGGCTGGCTCGCGAGGAGGCGGAGAGATCAAGGCGGGGTACCTCACGAGGTGCCCGTGACGCAAGCCATGATGACCAAGGGCGCCAGGCGGGCGCCAGCCCGCGCAGTGTCCTCCTTTTCTATTTGGTGCAAGGGGAGCAAGCGCAGGCAAGAGCATCAAGCAAAGGCACCCGTTTCGGTGCAACGAGACCAAGACCAGTCCAACGGCAGGGAGGAAGTCATTGTGGACCCCAAGCCAGCGTCACCACCAGAGTCTTTGGCGGGCGAGGACTAACTTTAGTCAGGATAAGTGTACCAGATGTTCCCCTTCAAAATGGCCAATTGTTGGGGCCCTTCCCGCTCAATATTTGGGAAGAGGCCCAGGGCCTTTGCCTATAAATAGGACTAGCCACCCCCAGGGTAGGGAGGATCCAGAATCAGCCAACCCAGAAACTAGCTAGGGTCGCAATCGAGAAGAGAAAGAGGGGAAAAATTGGATCGAGTAACATCACACAGAGAGAGAGAGAGAAGGGTGACTGAAATCCTCCTAGCAGTTCATTCCCACAGCCAAGAACAGACCCTCGCGAGGCTGTTCTTCCTTGTATTGCTCATCATCATCAGCCCAAGAGGCAATCCACCATACCACACACTGGAGTAGGGTGTTACACCACAACGGTGGCCCGAACCAGTATAAACCCTGTGTCTCTTGTGCTGTTCTTCCCATAGCTTAGATCTCAGCGAGGCGGAGGGGTGCAGGTAGGTAGAAGGCGAAATCTCCGCGCGCACCCCAGTGTTCGAACCTCAAGGGTCTGCCGGAACCCGAAATCCGACAGACGTTAAGAGAGTGATGTTTTATTGCCATGGGAAATTCCAAGTTGAAACACATTATGAGATGTGAGCTATGAAAAAAAACAAATCCAATAATGAATAGTGACATTACTGTTTGACACCATTCAATGATGATTTTGGCATCTCATTGCTCACATCCCATAACGTGTTTGGACCTGAAAATTCGTATGGCAACAAAGCATTACCCTCTTAGAGCAACTCCAACAGGACGACCCATTTCGTCCGCTGGCGATCGTTTGGGTCGGCGTAGACACAACGTAGAGAGGCTCGGTGAAATAGACATGTCTGTGAAGATGCGGACTACCTGCACCTGGATAGAAAGACCCTATGAAGCTTTACTGTTCCCTGGGATTGGCTTTGTCAGGATCCGGCAGACATTTTGGGTGATATCCCTGCGATAGTTGGTAACTTCGCATTTCCAGTTGATTTTGTTGTCTTGGAGATGTGCCCTTATTGATACCGGCAGTTCAAGTACATTAGTCGGCCCAACGCACCGACCCAAACGGACGCACGTCCACTTTTTGTCCGCGGGTGACCCATTCCCGGCTCATTTCGAGCCGGATTTGCGTCGGCGCGGACACGAGACGGACACGCGTGCGCTCGCCTTCTCCTCCCCCTTCGGGCCCGCTGGTCGGTGGCACATGGGCCTCCACCCATCCAACAGCAACCCTCAACTGCCTCCTTCGTCGCTGATGCCGCCGCCCATTTTTTCGACGACTTTGCCAGCGCCGCAACATCCGCTCAGCAACGCCGCCACCTCCCACGTCGCCCGCCACCCCCTCTTGCCGCCGGGGAGCCAACTGCTTCCCACCCCCGCTTCCCCACCCCTCGACGCAGCCGCGACCACGACCAAGAAGCCGCCTCGCCGCCCGGGCCAGATCCTCACCGGCACGCTCGTCGGACGCCGGCCCGCTCGTCGAACGCTAGTAGGGCAACTAGCTGGTCCATGCGCGCCGCAACTCCCTTCGCCGGCCATCTCCTTTGTCGACGCCCGCAAGTTGTTCGACAGTTTGACAAGGTACAGAATGGACTCCGTCGACGAGTTCTTTTTTCACAATTTCCTTTGCGACTCAGACGATTAGCCGTCCGATGAGGAGGAGGAGATATTGGCTGCCGTGTTGGTCCATCACCACCTCAACAGCCAGCGGCCGTTGTTCCGTGGCTCCATTCCAGACCACCTTCCGGCTTTGAATCGCAACCGAGAGAGCGGGCATTTCCTTCTTTGGAAGGACTATTTTGATACAACAAATCCATTGTTCAAACATCAAAAATTCCACCGTCGTTTCCGTATGAGTAGGCATCTTTTCAACCGTATTAGAGAGGGGGTGGTCGGCTACGATGACTATTTCGAGTGCAAAGAGGATGCCATTGGCAAGATTGGTTTCTCCTCTTATCATAAATGCACGGCCGCCATCTGAATGCTTGCATACGGAGTGCCCGGTGATCTCATTGACGAGTATGTCCGTATGAGTGAGTCTACATGCCTAGAGTCCCTGTATAACTTCTGCAAGACTGTTATTGCTGTGTTTGGCCCTGAGTATTTGAGAGAGCCGACTCCAGAAGATACAACCCGTTTGTTGGCGATGAATGCCAGCAGGGGCTTGATAACCCACAAGTATAGGGGATCAATTGTAGCCTCTTTCAATAAGTAAGAGTGTCGAACCCAACGAGGAGCTAAAGGTAGAATAAATATTCCCTCAAGTTCTATCGACCACCGATACAACTCTACGCACGCTTGACGTTCGCTTTACCGGAAACAAGTATGAAACTAGAAGTACTTTGTAGGTGTTTTTGGGTAAGCTTGCAAGAAAGTAAAGAGCACGTAAATAAAATCTAGGGGCTGTTTAGATAAAGACACAACTAAATTAGTTTTAGTAAAGAGCTTTTGTCAACAAGAAGTTTATTTGTCCCTAGGCAATCGAAAACTAGACCGGTAATCATTATTGCAATTTTATTTGAGGGAGAGGCATAAGCTAACATACTTTCTCTACTTGGATCATATGCACTTATGATTGGAACTCTAGCAAGCATCCGCAACTACTAAAGATTCATTAAGGTAAAACCCAACCATAGCATTAAAGTATCAAGTCCTGTTTATCCCATACGCAAACAACCTACTTACTCGGGTATGTGCTTCTGTCACTCACGCCACCCACCATAAGCAAATCATAAGCATATTGCAAACCCTACAACGGGAATCCCTCACGCTTGCGCGACACGGAGAGAACCATAGGACAGCACCAATAATAAAACATGCAACTCAAACCAATCACGATCATCAAATAGCCATTAGGACAAAACAGATCTACTCGAACATCATAGGATAGCCATACATCATTGGGAAATAATATATAGCGTTGAGCACCATGTTTAAGTAGAGATTACAGCGGGTAAGAGAGAGGCTAAACCACTGCATAGAGGGGGGAAGAGTTGGTGATGATGGCGGTGAAGTTGTCGGTGAAGATGGCGGTGATTGTGATGGCCCCGGCAGCGCTCCGACGCCACCGGAAGCAAGGGGGAGAGGGCCCCCCTTCTTCTTCTTCTTCCTTGATCTCCTCCCTAGATGGGAGAAGGGTTTCCCCTCTGGTCCTTGGCTCCCATGGCATGGGAGGGGTGAGAGCCCCTCTGAGATTGGATCTATCTCTCTGTCTCTCTCTGTTTCTGCGTTCTGTTCTAGCTCTATTTCACCGTTTCGCATATATATGGAGATCCGTAACTCCGATTGGCCTGAAACCTTCGCCGTGATTTTTTTTCGAATATTAGCTTTCTTGCGGCAAAAGAAGAGCGTCAACCGCCTACGGTGGGCTCACGAGGGTAGGGGCGCGCCCCCCTGCCTCGTGACCACCTCGGGCACTGGTTCGCATTGATTTTCCTTCCAAATTTTCCATATTTTCCAAAAATAAGCTCCATCCGTTTTTATCCCGATTGGACCCCGTTTGGTATGGATATTCTGCGAAACCAAAAACATGCAACAGACAGGAACTGGCACTGGGCACTGGATCAATATGTTAGTCCCAAAAATAATATAAAAAGTTAACAAAAAGTATATGAAAGTTGAATAATATTGGCATGGAACAATCAAAAACTGTAGATACGACGGAGACGTATCAGCATCCCCAAGCTTAATTCCTGCTCGTCCTCGAGTAGGTAAATGATAAAAAAGATAATTTTTGATGTGGAATGCTACCTAGCATAATCTTGATCATATGTCTAATCATGGCATGAATATTAAGACACGAGTGATTCAAAGCAATAGTCTATCCTTTGACATAAAAATAATAATACTTCAAGCATACCAACCAAGCAATTATGTCTTATTGAAATAACATAGCCAAAGAAAGTTCATCCCTACAAAATCATATAGTCTGGCTATGCTCCATCTTCACCACACAAAGCATTCACATCATGCACAACCCCGATGACAAGCCAAGCAATTGTTTCATACTTTTGACATTTTTCAAACCTTTTCAACTTCCACGCAATACATGAGCGTGAACCATGGACATAACACTATAGGTGGAATAGAATATGATGATAGGGGTTATGTGGAGAAGACAAAAAGGGAGAAAGTCTCACATCAACTAGGCGTATTAACGGGCTATGGATATGCCCATTAATAGATATCAATGTGAGGAGTAGGGATTGCCATGCAACGGATGCACTAAGAGCTATAAGTTTATGAAAGCTCAAACTGGAAACTAAGTGGGTGTGCATCCAACTTGCTTGCTCATGAAGACCTCGGGCATTTCAGGAAGCCCATCATCGGAATATACAAGCCAAGTTCTATAATAAAAATTCCCACTAGTATATGAAAGTGATAACTCAAGAGACTCTCTATATGAAGAACATGGTGCTACTTTGAAGCACAAGTGTGGTAAAAGGATAGTAACATTGCCCCTTCTCTCTTTTTCTCTCATTTCTTTTTTTCTTTTTTTTGTAGGCTTCTTTGGCCTCTCTCTCTTTTTTGGGGGGGATTCTTTGGCCACTTTTATTTTGATAACCTCACATGGGACAATGTTCTAATAATGATGATCATCACACTTTTATTTACTTACAACTCAATATTACAACTCGATATCTATAACAAATATATGACTCTATATGAATGCCTCCGGCGGTGTACCGGGATGTGCAATGATCTAGCGTAGCAATGACATCAAAAAATGGACAAGCCATGAAAACATCATGCTAGCTATCTTACGATCATGCAAAGCAATATGACAATGAATGCTCAAGTCATGTATATGATGATGATGAAAGTTGCATGGCAATATATCTCGGAATGGCTATGGAAATGCCATGATAGGTAGGTATGGTGGCTGTTTTGAGGAAGGTATATGGTGGGTATCGGTGTCAGAACCGGCGGATCTTGGGTAGGGGGTCCCAAACTGTGCGTCTAGGCCGGATGGTAACAGGAGGCAGGGGACACGATGTTTTACCCAGGTTCGGACCCTCTTGATGGAGGTAAAACCCTACGTCCTGCTTGATTGATATTGATGATATGGGTAGTACAAGAGTAGGTCTACCACGAGATCAGAGAGGCTAAACCCTAGAAGCTAGCCTATGGTATGATTGTATGTTATGGTTGTTGTCCTACGGACTAAAACCCTTCGGTTTATATAGACACCGGAGAGGGTTAGGGTTACACAAGGTCGGTTACAAAGGAGGAGATATCCATATCCGTATTGCCTAGCTTGCCTTCCACGCCAAGTAGAGTCCCATCCGGACACGAGACGAAGTCTTCAATCTTGTATCTTCATAGTTAACAGTCCGGCCAATGGAGATAGTCCGGCTGTCCGGAGACCCCATAATCCAGGACTCCCTTAGTAGCCCCTGAACCAGGCTTCAATGACGATGAGTCCGGTGCGCAGTATTGTCTTCAGCATTGCAAGGCGGGTTCCTTCTCCGAATACATCACAGAAGAATTTGAATACGAGGATAGTGTCCGACCCTGCAAAATAAGTTCCACATTCCACCGAAGAGAGAATAATATTTTCGTAGATCTAATTTGCTGGCTTGTCTTGGCAGCATGACGTTATGTCATGGCCCGGTGATTATTCGAACCGTTTCTCCACACATAACGCGAGGCGGTTTCTTGACATGTCTTGTCGAAGCGGAGATCGTGTTCCCCCAATTACGGGATTCTCATTAATGCGGTCGTGGGTAACCCAACCGTGTCTAGGACTCCTAGATTATAGGCAAGTCCTAAACGGCTACGGAGAGGACACTTGATATTCAGCCTCTTTATAAAGGGACAAGGTTTTCGCTTTTTCCCTCCCGTGCTCAATCGAACCCTTCCCCCGCCTCGAGTTCTAACACCCAAAGCCCAGGTTAGGTGCTCCGGATCTTCAGTCATGTCCGGATCCAGCCTTCAAGGCCGATGGATGCCCTCCTCCATTACAGAAGGGGACATTAAGAAGTTGAGGGAGGCCAGATACCTGACCGCCGAGGTTTCGCATCGGCAGCCTGCTCGAGGGCAGATCGTCCCTACTCCCGAACCCAACGAGAACGTTGTGTTCGTCTCCCACTTCCTCCGAGGTCTAGGCCTCACTCTGGATCCTTTCGTCAGGGGTTGATGTTCTATTACGGGCTAGATTTCCACGATCTAGCTCCGGACTCCTTTCTCCATATCTTGACATTTATTGTCGTGTGTGAGGCCTTCCTCCGCGTTACCCCTCACTTCGGCCTGTGGCTCAAGACCTTTGAAGTAAAGCCGAAGATGATCGAGGGGCAACATCCAGCGTGCGGAGGTGCATCAATAGGCAAGATGGCAGGAGCTCCATGGCCGAGAGGTTCCTTTCCAGAGGTGTCCGAATTATGGCAACGAGAGTGGTTTTATGTCACGGCTCCCAGAAGTGCCAAGTGGGCGGCTGCCCCCGCTTTCCGCTCGGGCCCCCCACCATAACTGATGTCATGGATTAGCAGAGGTCTGAGCTGGGGTCCAGCCAAGGACGTGCCTATACTACAAAGCCGCATCCGAGATCTCTTCGAGGGAGATTTTAATTTGGCTGTGGTAATACAAGTTATGCTGGTTCGTCAAGTCTAGCCTTGCAGACGCCGGCCCTTCGCTTGTGGGAGTTCAACCCAGAGGGACCGCGTGCCATTCAAAGTTTCCTCGGCCTGACACACGAGGAGATGTACAAGTCATTCTTCAGACCTCAAGTAGAGTGTCCGGATATTACCGAGGACATGGGCCTGAGCAGTAACCGCGCCGCCGAACAAGTAAGAAATCCTCGGGCCGAACACACTGTCTTTTATTCGTCACGAAGTTATTTCTGAGAATTCGCTTTTTGACTAGGACTGGCTAACAAAGGCGAAGATGATTCGGTGTTTGGCCCCCCTCCCTGAGGGTTTGGAAAATCCGGTATTGGAAAAGATGCTCGAGGTCGCACCTTGCCCAGAGCCCTCGAAGGAAGATACCGGGGGGGATAATACAGGCGGACGCGGGCCCCCATCGTTGCCCGTTCCAACTGAGGGAATGAGCGTCTCCATGAAGGAGGACAACCAGGCGAGGAAAAGGACTGCTTCTGAGGATCCGGAAGCCGAAGCCTCCAAACGGGAGAAGAAGTCTCCCATAGAGGGTCCTGCCTCGGGGGGTGCTTTTGCCGCAAAAAGTCCACGGGGGGATCAGCCCTCCAACGAGTCGTAAGTTCGGGCCTTAGCCCCTCTCAGCTGAGTTCGTCTTCGGGGGATCTTCTTCCAGAGATGATGGAGAGCGAAACACCTCCCCCGGACTCCTCCGCTCAAGAAGCGGGCGACCCCGAAGTGTCGTCACGGAGGGCCTCTCCGGATCCGGTGAGGCCAGAAGATAATCCCATAGACCCCCAAAGTCCCCAGCGTCCGGCTCCCGAAGAGAGCAGACAAAAGAGTCCGGCACCGTCTGGTGTGCGGTCGGACGTTCTGAGGGAGTTGGTGGGGCGAGCGGCCATCTCAGAAGAACACCGTATGCTGATGGGTACGGTGATGGAGAGAATCTCGTCCGCCGAAAGCGGATTACATGAAGCCTTTATGAGTCTACTGACAGGCTTTGGGGTACGTGAGATAATATGTGATAGTACTGCACATGTTAGGTGTGCCCTGTGTAGATAGTAGCCCCTGAGACTCTGGTTGTCGTCGAGAACGGCGGCGAACAGAGGATCATATTCCCAGGCAATAACCAGACTGTCCCTATGTGCAGGTGGTGGAAGCTCCGGTGGCTAGCCGGACTACTGAGTTTGCCAAATTAAAACGGCAACTGGATGCGGCAGACGCCAACATCGAGCTTGTTAACAAGAGGCTTGACGAGGCACAGGGTAAGTGTTATTATCTGGTGAACGCCACATAGTAAGATCAGCATGATGCCAGTATCTTTAATATGTTGTGACTGCAGATGGAGCTGCCACCGTGGAAACCTTGCGGGTAGAACTTGCCCGAGCCAAGGAACAAGCGAGGATTAGTAATGCCACTGCTTTGAAGGCGGCCGAAGAGTTGAAAGCCGAGAAGGCCGCACATTGCGAGAGCCAAGAGAAGATGGCCAAGATGGCCGTAGAATTAAAAGACACTGCCGACCGTTGCCGGGTCCTTGAAAAAGAAAACCAAGCGAAGGCAATGGACCTTGAGAAGGCCACGGCGGCGGACAAAGACACCCGTTCTGCTATGAGAGCGAAGAAGGAGGAGCTGCGGGAAGCTGGAGATATTGCGGCTGGGAAACCCTTCATGTTACGGAGGAAGTTCGGAGATCCACGGTATGCCCCTCTGGATCGGCTGTGGAGTTCGGCAGATGCGTATATGGATTTGGCGATGAGCGTTGCCGATGCGGCCAAGTACTTCCAAGGTCAGACAGATTGTGAAGTGGACAAGCTGTTCTGGTCGCAATTCCACGTTCCAGAGCGTCCGCTTTCATTGACTGACCAGCTAGCCGAATGGGTCGAACTGAATAGGTTGGCCGGAAAAGCCAAAGCCGAATAGCTATTTCAGTTTAGTGCAGCGGTTCCTTGGTGCGGCGCCGTGCATTAATGCGATGAAGAGGTCGGCGTGCATAGAAGGCTCACGGATGGCCCTTGCCCGTGTTAAAGCATACTGGGCGGAGATGGACGCTACCACTGTTGCGGCGCAGGGTTCGGCCATAGGCTGAGTGGCTGCCGAGCACTATTTCGAGGAGGTTCTCGAGGGTGCTCGTTTGATAGAGGCCCAGTGCTCGAAGAATATTATGTTTGAGTGATATGTATTCTCATTGTCAACACAATGCTTTTATGAAGTTTTATAAGGCTATGTTTATACTTTTGCCTGAAAGTAGTATGATGCCTCCTGTGCGGCCGTTTATGTATACATGTGTATAACCTGAAAGATTGTAGCCGTCGGCTTCAACCCCCACGCATATAATGCGGAGGTGCTCGCGAAAAATGTGTGTTCACACTTAACACAATGTCTTGGTCCTATTAAGGAGGTGATGGCGTAGCGAACGAGGCAACCGGACTATAATGCTTTAACACTTTCACTTAGCCATAGGAGTTTGACAATGGGGCTACTAGATAGCCCCTGGTGGCTCCACACTCTCCCGATCTCGGGGTGCATACATGCCTGGCCGGAAAACGGCTCTTCATTAAGGCGGAGGAATCCTAACATTCCGATAGGTCATCGAGTGGTTGACCAGTCTCACGCTATATCATGACAGTCAGTTTTCGGCTTTCTCTACTGAGGTGCTCGTCCGGATGAACCAGGGCACAATCGCAGTAGTTCTCC
This sequence comes from Triticum urartu, assembly GCF_003073215.2. Classification (NCBI taxonomy): domain Eukaryota; kingdom Viridiplantae; phylum Streptophyta; class Magnoliopsida; order Poales; family Poaceae; genus Triticum; species Triticum urartu. The sequence continues at coordinate 489,717,853 of NC_053025.1, read as the reverse complement.
TGGTGCTACCTTAGCCGATAAAGCGGAACGTAAGGCACCAAAACACAGGAGCCGGGCAAACCCAACATTTGACCAAAGACAATGATTCGGAGCTGATGCATATAAGGCCAAACTCGCGACGCCGAACACTCCCTAAGGTATTCGGTCTTTATGGTATAAACCGGGCCTAAATAGTGCCCTTTGTAAGAAGCCCCTTGTGTCCAGGTACGTGCATTATTCTGACGTGGCCACATGCCAAGACGTCAGCATCCTTCTCAACTGCGCTGAGAATTCGGTGGATATGTATCAACAAGAGACAGTAAAAAAAGGTTTACGCATGGTCTTAATCTAAAAAGAATCCTTGGAGCGGGTCCCTGCTGCACGTCTGCGCCTGTGTCTCCGTTGTGCCGTATCCTGGACGGGTGTAGCACGATGATCATCTGTAAAAGAGAGGAACTTAGGTGAAAAAGTTGTCGTGCAAAAAGATAGTTTTTAAAGAAACCATGTATAATTCAATATGAGTAAAAATTGCCACTTGTCTGCGCACGTTGAGCCCCTTGTATTTGTAATAGGGGTGTGACCATTGATACGGTATGAATTACATATAGTTGCGCCGGACTCGTCTAACCGTGTCCGAGGTCTTGAAGACCTGTTAAATGCTTTATTTGGTGAGGCCGTTTTTAGTGTGCGGCTGCCAAGGCAGCCGCACGCTCTTCGGCGTGCAAAGATCGCTTAATACTTCCGTTCACTGTAATGATGCCACGTGGGCCGGGCATCTTGAGTGTGAGGGAAGCGTAGTGCGGTATTGCATTAAAGAGAGCGAAAGCTTCATGTCCGAGTAGTGCTTGATAGCCACTTTGGAACGGAGCGATGTGGAAGGTTAAATGTTCACTACGGAAGTTATCGGGGAAGCCGAATATAACCTTTAGTAGCAGGGAGCCCGTGCAATGAGCCCCTGGGCCTGGCATTACTCCTTTAAAGGTAGTGTTGCTATGGCAAATTTTTGCTGGGTCTATCCCCATTTCGCGGATTGTATCCTGGTATATCAGGTTTAGACTGCTGCCACCGTCCATCAGGACTCGTAGTGGTATCCGTCAATTATTAGGTCTAATACCAGGGCAGCCCATCCTGCACGCCGGATACTTGTTGAGTAATCACGATGGTCGAAAGTGATCAATTGAGACGACCAGTGGCAGGATTCCGCGGTGATAGGCCCTTGGGCATATTTTTCTGGGAGTGCCGTTTTGTTTCTTCCCTTGATCACGTGTAACACGTTTACTGTTTTGACTTCTGGTGGAAATTTATTTTATTCCCCAATGTCTTGCTTGAGAGGCTCATCCTCGTCTTCGCTTTGTGCATCCTCCCCCTTGTGTACGGCGTTGAGCTTGCCGGACTGCTTGAAAACCCAACATTCTCTGTGAGTATGATTAGCGGGTTTACCAGGGGTGCTATGGATCTGACATATTTGGTCCAGAATTTTGTTTAGGCTGGACAGTTCGTCTCTGGCGCCTTTAGAGGGCGGCTTTTGCTGACCTGGCCGAGAGCTTTTGAATCCGGCGTTTACTGCCGTGCTCTTCGTGTTGTCTTCTTTATTCCGGTGTTTGTTATTGTTGTTGCGCCATGATTTCCCGTTTCCATCTCTAACTTCAGATGTACTGGGGTCGTTGGTGATGCATCTGGCTAGCCAGCTGTCCTCACCCGCGCAAAAGCGGGTCATGAGGCTTGTTAATGCTGCCATTGTTCTCGGCTTTTCTTGGCCGAGGTGTCTGGCAAGCCATTCGTCACGGACGCTATGCTTAAAAGATGCCAAGGCTTCGGCGTCTGGACAGTCGACAATTTGGTTCTTTTTAGTAAGAAACATGTTCCAAAGCTTTCGGGCTGACTCTCCGGGCTGTTGAGTTATATGACTCAAATCATCCGTGTCCGGAGGTCGGACATAAGTCCCTTGAAAATTTGCCCGAAAAGCGTCTTCGAGCTCTTCCCAGCTTCCAATGGAGTTTTCGGAGAGGCCTTTAAGCTAGTGACGAGCTGGCCCTTTGAGCTTGAGGGGTAAGTACTTGATGGCGTGGAGATCATCTCCTCGCACCATATGGATGTGGAGGATATAGTCCTCGATCCAGACCCCGGGATCTGTTGTTCCGTCGTATGCCTCTATGTTTACGGGTTTGAATCCCTCTAGAAATTCATGGTCCAGCACCTCATCGGTGAAACATAGGGGGTGTGCGGCACCCCTGTATCTGGGTGTACCACGTTGTTCGGATGTTTATTGTGTTACATCGTATGCTAGGGCGCGCTTGCGTGGTCCATAGATGGATCTGGTTGCGCCGTCCTTTTGGTGCGAGCCCTCGCGTGGATCGCGTATTGTCTTGTGAGTGGCATTGTTTGCCGCTCTAAGTTGGCCGTGAGGTCGTCTATCCGGCCAGGTGGTTGTTTTGATTTTTGGTTGTGGGGGGTTTGAGGCCTCCTCATCGAATTCAGGTAGCAACTTCCGCTTTGGGTAGCTCTTGATGGGGCGATTGTCGCCGTACTTTGCTGCTGTGTTGAGTACTTTACTCCATCTGATTTGGAGTGTGTCCTGCGCAGCCTTGAGCCTTTGCTTCTGCTTTTTTAGACTCCTCGCAGTGGCAACAAGCCTTTGATGGGCATTCTGCTGCTCCGGGTGCCTGTCCGGCGTTATGTCGTCCGGACTATTATCTTTGACAGAATTGGTTTGTTCGGTTTGATTCTCCGTATTGCCATGGTTCGGCAGTGGTTCGCCCTGCTCCAACGCTGGGTCTGTATGATCGTTATTTCTGCCGAGGCAGGATTTGGGGCGGCGCTTGCACCGCCGCTTTGACTGCTTCTCGAGGGAACAAGCCTTCGGTGCGTCCTTCCATTCCTTGTCGTCGTCTTCTTTTGGTTTGTCCACCATGTATACATCATATGATGAAGTGGACGTCCAGCGCCCTGTGGGCGGTGGTTCCTCTTCGCCTCCCGCATCATCGTCCATACCGTCGATGTTTTCGGAGTCGAAGTCCAGCATGTCGGTTGAGTCATCGACAGTGGCTACTAAGTGGGTGGTGGGTGGGCGTCGAATTTCTTCGTCGTCTGCATCCCAATCCTGTTGGCCATAATCCGGCCAGGGCTCTCCTGACAAAGAGAGAGACCTTAGTGAATTCAGAATGTCGCCGAAGGGCGAGTGCTGAAAGATATCCGCGGCGGTGAATTCCATGATCGGCGCCCAATCGGATTCGATTGGCAGGGGCGCGGATGGTTCGGAGTCCGGAAAAGAGTCCGGCACCTTGGAGTCACGGACTGCACAGAGGATTATGCTGGTGTTTGGCTCAATCGCCGTTGAGACTGCAACCCCTGAGGCGGTGTCTAACCACCCGTCCTCGATTGGCGCAGTTGGCTCCGAGCTAAGGGTCGGAGCTGATGCGGGCACGGCCTCTGGGGTACTATTCAGCGACAGAGCTAGGTCATACCCATCGTGACAGTGTGGCACGCCCGGCTGTGGCTCGAATCCGTCGAAGATCAAGTCTCTGCGGATGTCGGCCGTGTAGTTCAAACTTCCAAATCTAACCTGATGGCCAGGGGCATAGCTTTCAATCTACTCCAGATGGCCAAGCGAATTAGCCCGCAGTGCAAAGCTGCCGAATATGAAGATCTGTCCGGGGAGAAAAGTCTCACCCTGGACCGCATCGCCATCGATGATAGTAGGAGCCATCAAGCCTAACGGCGACGACATAGAGGAACTCTCAATGAAAGCACCAATGTCGGTGTCAAAACCGGCGGATCTCGTGTAGGGGGTCCCGAACTGTGCGTCTAGGCCGGATGGTAACAGGAGGCAGGGGACACGATGTTTTACCTAGGTTCGGCCCCTCTTGATGGAGGTAAAACCCTACGTCCTGCTTGATTGATATTGATGATATGGGTAGTACAAGAGTAGGTCTACCACGAGATCAAAGAGGCTAAACCCTAGAAGCTAACCTATGGTATGATTGTATGTTATGGTTGTTGTCCTACGGACTAAAACCCTTCGGTTTATATAGACACCGGAGAGGGTTAGGGTTACACAAGGTCGGTTACAAAGGAGGAGATATCCATATCCGTATTGCCTAGCTTGCCTTCCACGCCAAGTAGAGTCCCATACGGACACGAGACGAAGTCTTCAATCTTGTATCTTCATAGTCTAACAGTCCGGCCAATGGAGATAGTCCGGCTGTCCGAAGACCCCATAATCCAGGACTCCCTCAGTGGGTTTATGGTACCGGCGAAAGTTGCGCAGTACTAGAGAGGCTAGCAATGGTGGAAGGGTGAGAGTGCGTATAATCCATGGACTCAACATTAGTCATAAAGAACTCACATACTTATTGCAAAAATATATTAGTCATCAAAACAAAGTACTATGCGCATGCTCCTAGGGGGATAGATTGGTAGGAAAAGACCAGCGCTCGTCCCCGACCGCCACTCATAAGGAAGACAATCAATAAACACCTCATGCTCCGACTTCGTTACATAACGGTTCACCATACGTGCATGCTATGGGGCTTGCAAACCTCAACACAAGTATTTCTCAATTTCACAATTACTCGACTAGCATGACTCTAATATCACCACCTTTATATCGCAAAACTATTGCAAGGAATCAAACATATCATATTCAGCGATCTACAAGTTTATGTAGGATTTTATGACTAACCATGTGACTGACCAGTTCCTGTCATCTCTCTAAATAGATATAAGTGAAGCAAGAGAGTTTTAATTCTTTCTACAAAAGATATGCCCGCGCTCTAACAAATATAAGTGAAGCAAAAGAGCATTCTACAAATGGCGGTTTTCTATGTAAAGAGAAACAGGCAATCCAAACTTCAAATGATATAAGTGAAGCACATGAAGCATTCTATAAAGCCATACTCAAAAGATATAAGTGAAGTGCAATGAGCATTCTATAAATCAACCAAGGACTATCTCATACCATCATGGTGCATAAAAATAAAAATAAAAACCTAAATGCAAAAGACGCTCCAAGACTTGCACATATCGCATGAACGAAACGAATCCGAAAACATACCGATATTTGTTGAAGAAAGAGGGGATGCCTCCCCAGCATCCCCAAGCTTAGATGCTTGAGTCTCCTTGAATATTTACTTGGGGTGCCTCGGGCATCCCCAAGCTTGAGCTCTTGCCTCCCTTCCTTCTTCTCACATCGATACCTTCTCAATCATCGAACACTTCATCCACACAAAACTCCAACAGAAAACTCGGTAAGATCCGTTAGTATAATAAAGCAAATTACTACTCTAAGTACTGTTGCAAACCAATTCATATTTTGTTTTTGCATTGTGTCTACTGTAATATAACTTTTTCATGGCTTAATCCACTGATATAAGTTGATAGTTTCATCAAAACAAGTAAACTATGCATCAAAAACAGAATCTGTCTAAAATAGAACAGTCTGTAATAATCTGAACATTCACCATACTTCTGATACTTGAAAAAATCTGCAAAAATTAGTAAAAATAAACAATTTGTACAGCAAGACAGTGCAAAAAGAATCAGAACCATTTGACGTTCCAGTAAGAAATTAAAATTCGCGCACTACAACCAAAGTTTCTGTCCTGCACCGCACAAACCAACAAGCATTGTAACCATCCTAAAGGCAAACCTTGGCACATTATTTTTAATAATACAATGGAATTGTACAAGGGGATAATTATTTTTGTTGAAAAGTTTCTGTAATCAAGATTCACAAAGTTTCCGTGAGCATGAACAAAGTTCAAGGCTAGCTCCCACTTCAACAATGCTTGTCTCTCTCACTTTCACTTTCCTTTTTGAAAAAGTTTTAGGTTCCCCTCTTTATTTTTGTTGTTTTTAAACTATATGAAAGAACTCAACATAAATAAATGACTCTCTAAAACTTCCGGGTTGTCTCCCTGGCAGTGCTTTCTTTAAAGCCATTAAGCTAGGCATGTAGTGCTCAAGTAGTGAATCCACCCGGATCCCAAGGTATATCAAAGCCAATTTGAATCAACAATGATTTGTAATTTAGTGGTGAGCACAAGGTAACATATATCATGTAATGACGAAGTCTAACTCTCTTCCTATGCATCGGCATGTCATAAAAGAACAATTCATGCACACAAAGTAAAGGCCAATGCATAGTATAAACAGTTTCTTGCAATTTTATCATGTTGGAAACATAGAGAGGTGGAGATATATTTCCTCTCTCATAATAATTACAAGTAGGAGCAGCAAGCACATGCATATTATATCTATCAAAATCATCATGTGCAACGGTAGAAGGCAACCCGTCAATGTAATCCTTAATAAGTGCAAACTTCTCCGATATAGTGTAATCGGGAGAATTCAAAAAGATAATAGGACTATCATGCGTGGGTGCAATAGCAACAATTTCATGTTTAACATAAGGAACTATAGCAAGTTCATCTCCATAAGCATCATTCATATTGGCATCTTGGCCACAAGCATAGTAAGCATCATCAAAAAGGGATATTTCAAGAGAATCAATGGGATCATAACAGTCATCATAGCAATCATCCTTCGGTAAGCACGAAGGGGAATTAAACAATGTATGAGTTGAAGAGTTACTCTCATTAGAAGGTGGGCATGGGTGATCAATCTGCTCTTCCTCCTTTTGTTCTTCGCTCTCCTCCTCATCTTTTTCATCCAATGAGCTCACAGTTTCATCAATTTCTTCTTTCATAGACTCCTGCAAAATATTACTCTCTTCTTGGACAGCAGAGTATTCCTCAATATATAGTTTAACATAGGCATTAGAAGCATAATTCTCATAAAAATATTCAATTATGGAATTTTTTTTCAGATTTGTAAAGAGTAGCATCATACTTTTCAATCAACGAAGCAATTTCATAAGCATCCTTAAAAGCAACAAATTCTTCAATTTGTTGAACATCATAGTAATTATAAACACCCTTAGCATATGAAGATAAGATTCCATTATCAATAAACTCACATTGGTAGGGAAGGTGTTTCTTAGGGTTTTCAGAACAACAAGTAAAATCATATTCCCAACATAAATTCCAAGCATAGCATTGCAAACGATGAATTTGACCCAATAGAATTTTCCCTTTTTCAGATATTCGGTGTCGCACATAACAAGCATGCTCATCTAAAGATTTGCCCTCAACTAAGCTAGTTGGGGTTTCAGCACGAGCACATAGGGATCGAAGATGATCCAAGTAATAAGCTTCAGCAGTGTGATAGATTTTGAGTGGTTCTTCAACCATTGGTTCAGTAGGTACCACTAATTTTTTTGGTATTTTGCGTTTCCTACCCACAACTAAAGATAGAAAACAACTAAGAACAACAAATAAAAATTACTTAGTGATAAAGCAAACAAGCACACACGAGAATATTCACCCCACGCTATTGCTCTCCGGCAACGGCGCCAGAAAAAGGTCTTGATAACCCACAAGTATAGGGGATCAATTGTAGCCTCTTTCGATAAGTAAGAGTGTCGAACCCAACGAGGAGCTAAAGGTATAACAAATATTCCCTCGAGTTCTATCGACCACCGATACAACTCTACGCACGCTTTACCGGAAACAAGTATGAAACTAGAAGTACTTTGTAGGTGTTTTTGGGTAAGCTTGCAAGAAAGTAAAGAGCACGTAAATAAAAGCTAGGGGTTGTTTAGATAAAGACACAACTAAATTAGTTTTAGTAAAGAGCTTTTGTCAACAAGAAGGTTATTTGTCCCTAGGCAATCGATAACTAGACCGGTAATCATTATTGCAATTTTATTTGAGGGAGAGGCATAAGCTAACATACTTTCTCTACTTGGATCATATGCACTTATGATTGGAACTCTAGCAAGCATCCGCAACTACTAAAGATTCATTAAGGTAAAACCCAACCATAGCATTAAAGTATCAAGTCCTGTTTATCCCATACGCAAACAACCTACTTACTTGGGTTTGTGCTTCTGTCACTCACGCCACCAACCATAAGAAAATCATAAGCATATTGCAAACCCTACAGCGGGAATCCCTCACGCTTGCGCGACACGGAGAGCACCATAGGACGGCACCAATAATAAAACATGCAACTCAAACCAATCACGATCATCAAATAGCCATTAGGACAAAATAGATCTACTCGAACATCATAGGATAGCCATACATCATTGGGAAATAATATATAGCGTTGAGCACCATGTTTAAGTAGAGATTACAACGGGTAAGAGAGAGGTTACACCGCTGCATAGAGGGGGGAAGAGTTGGTGATGATGGCGGTGAAGTTGTTGGTAAAGATGGTGATGGCCCCGGTAGCGCTCCGGCGCCACCGGAAGCAAGGGGGAGAGGGCCCCCTTATTCTTCTTCTTCCTTGACCTCCTCCCTAGATGGGAGAAGGATTTCCCCTCTGGTCCTTGGCTCCCATGGCGTGGGAGGGGCGAGAGCCCCTCCCGAGATTGGATCTATCTCTCTGTCTCTCTCTGTTTCTGCGTTCTGTTCTGGCTCTGTTTCACCGTTTCGTATATATATGGAGATCCGTAACTCCGATTGGCCTGAAACCTTCGCCGTGATTTTTTTTCCGAATATTAGCTTTCTTGCGGCAAAAGAAGAGCGTCAACCGCCTTACGGTGGGCTCACGAGGGTAGGGGGCGCGCCCAGGGGGGCAGGCGCGCCCTCCTGCCTCGTGACCACCTCGGGCATTGGTTCGCGTTGATTTTCCTTCCAAATTTTCCATATTTTCCAAAAATAAGCTCCGTCCATTTTTATCCCGTTTGGACTCCGTTTGATATGGATATTCTGCGAAACCAAAAACATGCAACAGACAGGAACTGGCACTGGGCACTGGATCAATATGTTAGTCCCAAAAATAATATAAAAAGTTGCCAAAAAGTATATGAAAGTTGAATAATATTGGCATGGAACAATCAAAAATTATAGATACGACGAAGACGTATCAGGGCTTCCCAGGGATGCTTGGCAGCATAGACTGTATGCACTGGGAGTGGAAGACCCGCCCTTCTGCTAGGCAAGGGCAGTATAAGGGCCATGTCAGGGCTTGCACTGTCATACTAGAGGCCGTGGCGTCTCAAGATCTCTGGATCTGGCACTCTTTCTTTGGCATGGCCGGATCACACAATGGTATCAACGTGCTTCAGTGCTCGCCGGTGTTTGCTAGGCTTGCCGAAGGCAACAGCCCACCGGTGAAATTTACTATCAACGACCACAACTACGACAAAGGATACTACATGGGTGACGGTATCTATCCTCAGTGGACCACTATTGTCAAGACAATCCCCAACCCTGTCGGAGAGAAAAGGAAAAGATTTGTCCAAGAGCAAGAGAGTGCTAGGAGTGATGTCGAGCATGCCTTTGGTGTTTTGAAATCTTGATGGGTATCGTTTGGTATCCTGCTAATACCTGCAGCACGCAGAAACTGTGGGAGGTGATGACTGCTTGTGTGATCATGCACAATATGATCGTAGAAGATGAGCGCCCGGAACGTCTGTATGATCAAGGGTTTCAGTTTCAGGGTGAGAATGTTGTGACTGAGCATGGAGGAGCGGCAACGTTTGAACAGTTCACCCAATTTCATCATGACATGCGTGATTGGAAAACTCACGTGCAACTGCAAAGTGATCTGGTTGAGCATATATGGGCTCATGTTGGCAACCAATAGATGTATTTTCTTTATTCGGCTTGTAAAACTATGTGAGACATTTTTATGTTTATTCGGCTTGTAAAACTATACTATTTTATTTGATTCAAACCATGTTATTTGACTATATGTTTAAATGCAAAATCAATAAAAAATGAGCTATTTGTTGAAATAGGGCGGTTAGCCAGCCACGCCGACACATATGGGTCGGTGCGTTGGACGCGCTGCGGACCAACATGTAAAACAGGGCGGACGCCGGGCAGGCGGCCGACTCAAACGGACGGTGCCGCCCGTTTGAGTCGGCTCGTTGGAGAGGCTCTTAACATTTCGTATTATTTTAGATTTATTGAAACTTCAAAACATCTTTTTACGGGGTTTTTATCGGTTTCTACATGATATTCTTCCGGTTTCATCTGAATTTGCGTAGAGGAGGGCGCCGACGATGGCGAGGGAGAGGGCGGGGAGGAGGGGACAATGGCGGGGGAGGGCCGGCGCCGCCCGAGTCGCATGGGGCGGGAGGGACGCGGGCGTGTTTTTGGCTTTCGGAAGCCATTAGTTTCCGTACGCATTTACGTAAACCTCAACCTCATGTGGGCGTGTCGTGTTAAGAGTCAACAGTGAATCAAGAATGTGTATGGGTGTCATTTATGCTTTCGGTGTTGTCGCTGAGCCATCAGCCATGCACAAGAGCTTTCATATATTAATTAATGTGTGCCGCGCTTTGCAGTGGCAGAGAGCCCGAAAGGTACACACAAGGGTCGTTCGATTTCGTGACACCAGACAATTTACCGTATGTTTCTTGGGACATGGTGCTGCCTGTGTGATTACAAGTAGGAGCAAACGTAACGCTGGTGACCGTGTGCTGACTTGGCAAGGGCAGCAAGCAGCCGCACACGCCAACCCGAGGACGGTTCAGCCGAGAGTCACACGTCCGCCCACACGCCAGCATCGCACCCATTCCATTCCAAAGCAACCGCCTTGCTCCCCGGCGACCAAAGGGCGCCTCCGCCCCGCTGCCAGCCGGCCAGACGGCGACTGCGGCGAAGCTCCGCGCCGCGAGTGCCCTCGCGACCCACCCCGAGGACGGCCACCGGGCCCGGGCGCCACCACAAAGGCAAAAGCTGCGAGTCAATGCGACAACGCACCCGTCTCCCCTCCCACTCCCACCCCCACCTCGCCCACCGAAAAAACCCAACCTCGCGGCCGAAAAAAATATCCGCACCTCGCTCGCCTTGCCGTCTCCTCTCCTGCGCCACTCCCAAAGCCGAGCCAGAGAGCCCTCATCTCCTTCCCCCCTCGCCTTTTCCCCCTTCCCCGGAGCGCCGCGCCGCGCCCCATGAGCAGGCGCCGCTGATGGGCCGGCCGTCCCAGGACACCGCGACGTCCACCTCGCCGTCCGGCTCGTGCCGCTCGTCCAAGCGCGGCGGCCCGCGGCTGGACCGCCGCAACGCGTCCAAGAACATCGGCTACGAGTACGACCCCGCCAAGCTCTTCTGCAGCTACCCGCCGTCCCCGCCCCGGGCCTCCTCGGCCTCCGCCTCCGGCTCCGCCGCGCCCTCGCTCGCCAGCTCCGCCGCCTGCTCCGTCGACCTCAGCAGCTTCCGCATCGGCGGCAGCGGCGACGGCGGCGGCGACGTCCAGCTCCTCTGCCGTAACCTCGGCCTCTCCGGCCCCGAGGACTTCGCCATCTCCCTCACCGACTGGGAGGCGCACAAGGCCTTCCGCTCCTCCGCCTCCTCCTCCGCCTCCAGCTCCCCTTCCGCGCGCTCGCAGCCCGACCGCCCCGTGCGGGAGTCCCCACTCCGCCACGAGGCCGCCGAGGAGCCGGCCTTGCCCGAGGCCGCTGATTTCGAGCTCCCGGCCAAGGAAACTGCCAGGGACGTGCCGGTTGAGGCGCCAGTGCGGCCGGCATGGTTGGATCCACCGGAGCCAGCCCGTCCGGATGTGAAGAAACCAGGCTGCGAGGGAGGGATTAAGGGTGTGCGCCCTCCGCCGGTGATGCTCAAGCCACCGCCGTCGATGGCGCTGCCGCCCGCCGCCCAGGTTGGTTCCACGTGGGATCTCCTGCTGTCTTTCGCGCCAGAGGAGCAAGGGCAACCACAGGCAATCAGATCTGTCCCTGATTTTGGAGACCCGGATGCCGAGGACGACGAGGATGCGGCGGAAGTGTTGACGTTGGAAGATCTCAGGCTGGGGGAGAGCTCCGAGGAATTCACAGGCACATCCTCGATATCGACCACAAACGACGATGAGACAACCGAGTCTATGTTCTACATCTCGCCCAACGGGAGGTTTAAGAAGAAGATCCGGTCGTGGAGTCGAGGTGTGCTCTTGGGGAGTGGCTCCTTTGGGACCGTCTATGAGGGGATCAGCGAGTAAGTTCTCTTCACTCTTCAGAGGAAAATTCATCGTTCCTTGTATACTGGTTCTCAACGTTATGCTTAAGGTTAGGATCTCAACTTGCTATGTTCGTTCCAAGATAACCTAGGGCTAGGGTATATCCAGAAGCCTTGATCAACCCAAATTGTGTAGAGTGATCCTCTGCCTGACTAGAAGCTCACTGGCCCCAATTTTAACTCCTAAGAACTATTGGGTAGCAAAATACAGATGTGTAGCCTAGTAGTAAATAGTAATTGAATCATCTTCATGGTTTCATCTTCAACATAATCCTGGGTTGTGGTCAACTAGAATTAGCTAGAGTCAGAGTGCTACCCAGTTCCGAACCAAATTCTCTAGAATACAGGGGAATATGATCATTTGTTTTGCCAAAATATTGCACTGCATCCGTTCCAGTTCTGAATTATGTGGTATTCTTAATAAAATGGATATTCAGCTTCCGGACATGAAGGACTGCAGCATCTGTTGTTCCTTTATTAGGCTGCTCTTATGTTTTTCTGTCATAAGTCTACTACATGCTGTTCTACTTCTGCATCTTATGGTATAATGATTGATGCTTCACAGCGAGGGTGTCTTTTTTGCTGTCAAAGAAGTGTCCTTACATGATCAAGGGAGCAACGCACAGCAGTGTATTTTCCAACTTGAGCAGGTTGGTTTAGCTGGCTGTTTGTGTTATTGATAATATCGTAGACCTTGTCTTTTACGACTTCTTTCCTTCTATGTTCAATGGTGTATTCTGTAATTTGGCCTCTTATTAGCTTCCATTCTACTTTTCAGGAAATTGCACTCTTGAGTCAGTTTGAACATGAGAATATAGTACACTACTTCGGAACTGACAAAGTAAGCTCGCAGATCTTCCAGTTGCGCATCACTTTTTCCATTGTTGAAGCACTGTTGTGCTCTATACTCATAGATTTCTCTGTACTTATTTCATTTGAGACTGATAATCATCATTTGTGTGACCGTTGCAGGAGGACTCGAAACTTTACATCTTCCTTGAACTAGTGACCCAAGGATCTCTTGTATCTTTGTATCAGAAGTACCGCCTACGAGATACTCATGTTTCGGCATACACAAGACAAATACTTAATGGATTGAATTACCTCCATGAGAGGAATATTGTTCATAGGTAATATGATCACTGGTTTTTGTCTTGCCTTCTGAATAAATATCACCTGACCCAAATTGACAAGTCTTTAGGGCATTATGTAATGTTTTCATGTACTTATAGTTTAGAATATCATCTTGCAGAGATATTAAATGTGCCAACATACTGGTGCATGCGAATGGATCCGTGAAGCTTGCGGACTTTGGGCTTGCTAAGCAGGTCCGCTACTTTCTTGTAAAACCTGCATAATTTTGTGTTTGAACTTTGAATGTAGTTATCCATGCACTAACTTTGTGATTTAACGTTGCTTTATCAATTGTCTTTCAGACCTCCAAACTCAATGTGCTAAAATCATGCAAAGGAACTGTATATTGGATGGCACCTGAGGTATATCACTACACTCTTAAGATCAGATTAGCATAGTCTCGAATTCAGTTGTTTATTTTTACCCTTTTCCTTCAGTAATTCGTTGAGAATAATCAATTAGCAAGTAGTAGTATAATCCTGAGGTAGAGGGGGGCTATGATGAAAAGTGTTTAAGAGTTGTGTGCCGATGCACTGAAATACAGCTTGGACTTGTAGTTCAGTTAGCTTGCTTTGCCGGACCTTTGAGTATCATCATGGCTCACTATTAGTGACAACTATTGCACTGGTAGTTCACACTGTATGTCGATGCTTAGTGGAATAATTACGTGTGTTACTAAGCGGTTAATTTAAGTTGGATTGGTGCTCTATGTTCTTTGTTTGCTGCGGACATTCTTGGTTTTTGGCTAAACAAGATAGTATTTGGCATAAGCATACTGTCATGTAGGATATGTCCATACCTTTTCGATTATTCTAAATGGACACACTGAACTTTCAGGTCGTCAATCCCAAGAAGACATATGGACCTGCAGCTGATATATGGAGTTTGGGTTGCACGGTCTTAGAGATGTTGACACGTCAACTTCCCTATCCTGATCTGGAGTGGGTGAGTAATTCTTCATTTGAATCTAGTAATAGCTGCTGCATGTTTGAATTCCAGTGTTGGTTTAAAATCTGTAAAAGGTCTCTGGTGTGTGTTATTTATGATTCAAAATTCATCAGATTCACACCCATTCTTGCAACTTGTTCTGTAGACACAAGCCCTTTACAGGATTGGCAAGGGGGAGCCACCAGCAATTCCTAGTGGCCTTTCGAAGGAAGCTCGTGATTTCATTAGCCAGTGTGTAAAACCGAATCCAGAAGACAGACCATCCGCAGCCAAACTTTTGGACCATCCTTTTGTGAATAGATCTATGCGATCTATACGGTCGATGAGGACATATACACGCCCAAATTCTTCTACACGTGGCACGAGCGGATAGAGCTGTGGACAACTCCAGCATATCGGCAGAATTGTAAGTTAATCTTCTGCACTACGCGGCTGCTGCCGTCAGCTACTTAAGCTAGGCTGCCATCTGTTTCTTGTCTAATTGCCTGGTTAATCTGACCTGTAGTGCTGCTTATTCTATCTGCAGATATTAGTCCTCGCTAATCATGTGGAGCTGGCTGGAAAAAAGGACGATCCTTGTAAACAGAGTTGTCAACCAGCATCTCTTGTGTTTTGTTAGTTGATTCTTTTCTTTACCGAATTCTGGTGATCCGGCTAATATTATCCTGCCCGGGGAGTAGAGTAAATGTGCATCTGAGCCTAGTGTAAAGTAGGAGAGGACACGATGTAAATACGCATGGTGACTTACTGCCTTGATGTCAATGTCATGGTGCTGAATGAGAGAGATTCCACTGGTTGTTCCAACTGCAAGGCATGCTCTGGAACTTTTTCTTTTTTGAATTGTTTGGATTGCTTACCACATAGATCACGTGGTATGCTCTGGAACTTTCGATAATGGTGGCTGATATGGCCTGGAACTGCGTCCCTTCTCGTTGGCGACTTCTATGCTGAGGCGGGACCGTACGGCAAAGTTCTCTTTGCATTGTACGGGCCTTCCGATGGAAATTCCTCCGCTGGCCGGTGGTCGCCATTTGGCATCTACTGGTTGAGCATAGCTCACGCGTATTTGCTGACTTATTAGTTTTCTTTTGTCTCTGTGCCTGCTTTGTTTCTTTGTGAGGAAAAACAATGCCGTGTACAAGTCGGTCGGGAACAGGACGTGTATACAGTTCAACCATAAATGAGTCTCGCCATTCTGTTAAGATTTGTCGTGGAGGTGTTAGGGGATGGAGAATCTTTTTTTCCAGATTGGTGTTCCCAGGTGTCGAAAGCATAGGAACACTGAAGTGAGGAGAGCTCCGAACTGAGGAAGGAAGCAAGCACCTGGTTTGGGACTTCGCCGACTTACATCCGTTTGAGCTCACAAGTAACACGGGTCGGAGAGAATAGTACTCCCTCCATAAAGAAATATAAGAGCGTTTATATCATTAAAATAGTGATCTAAACGCTCTTATATTCGTTTACAGAGGGAGTATATGCTTAGATTTTCGTGACTTCTTTGGAAACAAAGGAATTTCATATGATTAGAATCATACATAGAATTCTCCTATAGGCCCTTCAGATTATAAGAACCTGTGAATTTTCATAGGGAACATTTCTTCCTCCACGTTTTGGAGGATTCTAAAGATGAGCTCCAATCTCATGTTAAAATTCCTTTGAGAAGTTAAAGGCAAGATGCTTCTTTCACTCCTATGCTCTCTCCAGTCAAGAACTAGTTCTCCACAAAATTTCTAATGGGCATAAACAACAATATTTTGAATTCTAGGAATCCACAAGGCATGGTGCTCAAATTATGCCTTTTTCGCATTCCTTTGTTTTCTTACTCCGACGCTTGAGGTGTGAAATCACCTAGGGATCCACAAGACATGGTGCTCAAACTATGCTGTTATTCCTACATTCTGGGGCCTCATTGTATCGATCATGGTCGTGCTTAAACCTGGCTTCTCAGATTCTTATGGCTTGTTTGAAACAAAGAATTTTGTAGAAATTTCATTGATTGTAAGAACCTAAATGAGCTCTCCGACCTCGTGTTGAAATTCCTTTGAAAAGTTTTGAGTCAAGGTGGGGTCTCCCTTTGCTGTCCAATCAAGGACCAATTTCCCACAAAAATTCTGCAAGGCATACAAACACCTTTGTGAAATTCTAAGATTGCATAAGACATTATAGTCAATTCCTCTGCTTATTCGATCACTTTGTCTTGTTATTCCTCCACTCAAGGTGTGAAATCAATCGATAGAAAAAAAAGAAGACAATTCAACTTAAAAAAGGTAAATTAGTCAAACGTCAAATGGACCCCAAAGTTGGTATAACACACGAAAGCAACAGCCATCCCATGGCAAATCAGTTATCGCCTCCACTATATGATCTTCGACAAACAGATATTGCAATATAAATTTTGGAACTGACAAGTGTTACATGAGACAACAAATGTGGTGAAAAATCTTCCATTCTGTGCAAACCCCACGTTCACCGGAATGCATTTCCAGCAAACCCGTAGGTACTGAAGAAGCATAGCATGATCGATTGAATTTCGGGTCAGCAACAACGCCAAGTGGGCGTGCAGAAATGACAGCTCAGTTTACATCAGGGCCAAGCCCGCTTTGCCTACGAAGCAGCATGACCCCTTGTAGACTCCAAAAGCTTCAGCTCTTCACGCCATCCTTCAATCTTTTTTGTTTTCTCCAATTGCTCAGGTTTCAATTTTTCTGGGTCCCCTTGCACTTGGGCTTCAGCTAAGCGTATCTGTGACAAATTAAGGCGATAGCACACAACAAAATAAACACGCTGACACATTTTTCAAGCACACACACGCATGCACAGATGACTGAGTAAGGGAAGGAGGGAGAACCTTTTTCTTCAGCGCTCGGATTTTCTTATCTATCTCTGTAACAGATGACTCTGTTTGTAAGTTGTTGGCGGCATTTGTGGAAGGGGTTGCTGTAGCTGGAGATTCAGAAATAGCAATGCCACTTATCTGCTCTGTTATACTGTCCACTGTATTCCTCTGCTTAGTTTTGGAAGAATGAACCTTGTCAGGTTCTCCAGCATCAGCCTCCTCTATATCCAAGCTCTTCCCTTTATCATTTGTTGAACCACCCTGCTAGTAATAAATAAGATAATGTCCAGTAACCATAAAGCCATCGCACAAATCACATAGTTGTTAGATGTAAGAGATAACAAATCATTAGCATTGTACAATACAAGCATACAAGAAAACATAATGTTTGCGTTGACCACATTACCGACAGAGAGTTATGAATGGTTAAGTGTATCTTTTATGGTTTTAAATTTCTTGAACTTAGATCTGCCATAATATTAATGGCTCAGTTCACCATGTTAATTCACTATATAATGGTGCTACCAGTTTATGGTGTATACCATATTGCCACATTTAAGAATTGTATGCAGCTATATTCGATGCTCCCTCCATTCCATATTAAAGAGTGTGGATTTCCCCCCAAACAAATACCGGAAAACAGGAGGCGCAGAGGATGTTTAGCACTATTTCTCCCAAAAATACCTATCAGCTCATGCCCCGCTTAATTCTCTGGATCTAATGTTGCACGCATGTAGGGATGAGTAAACCACGCCACGCCCCTCCTACCTCCTTTGCCACAGATTGTTTCGAGGGAGAGAGAGTGTGCCATCGTAGTAGACAAGACACTGTCGGAGGCCGTTGACTGCGAGGACAGGCGCGGTGACGAGGGAGTGGGGATCTGGGACAAGGTTGCCAGGGCCGTGGTAGACGAGATGCTGCGAAATGTCCTCAAGCTCAAGGACGACAAGGCCACACATGGTGTGGTGGCCAAGGACGTGTTTGTCAGGTCCGTGGTGGCCACAGTCGTGGATGAAGTCACGTTTAACTGGTCACGATTCTGGGCACCATTTTTTGCAGTTTCTTGTTACAATTTCAATCGTCTAACAATTACGCGTCCTTGGACGATGAGGAAGCACTGATCTGTGACTACTCGCCATCACCAATTCATGCCGGTTGCTCAGATTGTTCATGCATTCAGCCTGCATCATGTACATCACGTGGGGCGATGCTGAAAGTGCGGGTGGGTGAGCGTGCAGGGAACGAACAGACCGAGTGTGTGCAGAGATCAAAGAGTTGTGGTGCAGTTAGCAAGATGATTAAGGGTTTGCTAACTGCTCAATCATGCGACATAGGAGGGGCAAAAGGGTCCAAAATTGCTCCATGTGCATTGGTCTTTGCAAAAGAAAATTTCACACCATCCTTATAAGAACTGAGGAGTAATCGAGTAATGTTTGGGTGGTTGTTTCTTGAACCATTTGCTACTTGGGACATATATGAGGATAAATGGGCTTGCCACACGACTTGAACAAATACAGTGTTTCCACAAGGGTATGCTTTCGCTCATTCATGAAGAATAGTCACGTTGTCACCTTGTCTGGGTCAGTTCACAGCAACATATTTTTACGCAAAAGCTCCATACTGCATACTTTTGCTGACCAGATATTCAGATCCTTAATTTCTTGACCAGAACTATTATGATGATGATGATGAATCAGGGCGAGCAATGTATAACAAAATTATGTTCCACCAACTATAATTGAAGTATACAACCGTGAGTAATGACGAATGAGACTGGACCAGATTACTAGAGACTGCTGAAACTTGAGTAATGGATCGCTAATTCGCTGAAGATGGTGTCATGGCATGATTAAGATTTGAAAAACATGCGATCTGTCTAAACGTGCTCTGCTATATTTTTATAGCTTGTGGCATTTAAATTCCATTTGTCATAATAAGTTCTAAATTACAACTCGATGGAATGCCTGCAATCGTAATGCAAGCATAACTAAAACCAGTGCCATTGACTTGCATAGTGTTCAGGGAATGCAGAACATTTTTAAATAGTCCGTGATACAACATTGTGCAAGCGCCAATTGCTCATGAATTTGTGGAGAATATGGCATGGAAATGATTGTCTGTTGCAACAACAACCTAAACTACCAGGTATCACCACCAACACAGCAAAATGAAGTCTTATGGTTAGGCAACACCATAGAAAACATATCAGTGATATCAGTGTTCATCTGTCAAATATCTTCGGCAGAATACGTTGATGTTTATCCATTCTTCCCAATTGAGCACCAAATCAAATCATCTTAGCAATGACAGCATCGTTCAAGGCTAATCTTTAGCGCATATAAATCTCAACTAACGAACGAAGGAAGGTCAATGACGCCCTCGGACAATAAACCCACATATAACCATGCCAATTTAACCGAATCAGAATGTTCCTGTAGCATCAATGGACAATGGTGACACATTAGCGAGAGAGGAAGGCCTACCTGATGCCGTTTCTCCTTGCGCCGCTCGTTGCGCTTGGCCGCCTTCGTCTTGGGCTTGGCATCGAGCGCAGGGTCGTACCCCGGCGTCACGTCGGGCCCTGACTTCTTCATCTGCACCGAGCACAAACAAAGCTTAAGCCCCCCCAAAAAGAACGAGAGCCCAGCAACGGAACAGGTCTGGCGCCGTGGTGCGGGAATAGTGTACGGGGGATGCTGCGAGGACTCACGAGGGCGCCCTTGGACTGATAGATGGCGACCTCGTCCTGCGGGACGTAGCCGGCGCGGATGCGGATCTCCTTGCGGAGGGTCCCGTCCGGGCGGCGCGTCGGCGCGATGACGCGCTCGCCCTCCTTGGGGATGGAGAGGAGGCGCCGCTGCTCGCCGTCGGTGGCGGCGTCCATGGCCGCGGAGGCGTACGGGGTCTGGAGGGGGGAGGGGGTGGAAGGCTGCGGCGGACTGCGGCGGCGGCGGGGACGGGATGGGTTTAGGGGTAGTTCAGGCGTCAGAGTTAAGACCGGAGACCCCTGAGGTTGGGTCGGGTGAGATTGCGGCGTTGGAGTCGAATTGTGCTTCCTTTTCTTTTCGACAAAAGGGAATGAACAACTCTTTATCTAAAAAACAAATGATATGTTTGCCTTGAAAAAAGAGAAAATAATAGTATATACTATCATGTTTCAAATATAAGACAAATTAAAATTTTCAAAAGTCAAATTGTTGGTGTGAAATCCGACAAACCCCTCGATATCACGGACGGCATTTTGTTGAACGACATGCGCACGATGGCTAATCCAACCGCATGTTGTTATTTAGACTTTGCACATGGATGGTACGATATGACATGTCGTGTGTGTTTCATCTGGCAACTGTCGTTTGTCTAACAGTGCTCGAGCTAAACCCCTACTTCTTGCTTCATGTTTATTGATGATGACGGTGCACATAGTACAATGATGTTCGTAGGTCTCTCAAGGGCATATCGACTATCCCGGCCTCGCCTTATAAAGGAGGACGGGGCCTATGGTTACAGAGTCCTAGTCGGCATAGACGATGAAGAGTCATCCACGATCATCAGTGTGCTTGCCTTGGATGGCAAGTGAAATCCTTCGTCTTGAAGGCCCTTAGGTAGGGTAGCCAGCCCAAACCATATGATGTCCCGATGGACCGACTTCCGGTGGCGCTAGGTGCCCCGGATCCATGGCACTCTCAGTAGCCTTAAAGTGGTCCTTGTAGTCATATGCTTTCGGACCGTGGTCAAACTTGATGCGCCATCTTCAAAATGTGTGGCGAGGTCTTGATCTATTCCTGATGACTCCTAAAAGAAAAGAAAAAGTATGCATCGACTCGCCCTAGAGGACGATGAGTAGCGCCGTATGCCGATAAGGTATCAAAATGTCGATCATGTCGGCCATGTGGCGGTCGACTCCATATCCGAGTTTTCGTTCATGAAGGTGGCCGACTCCGCAGGACGATTCCCACGAAGCACTTCAGAATCTTGGTGACGTCATTTCGATCGCCGCACTCGCTCCCGGGGCCACTCCCCGCCCAGCCTTGCTACCGAAGCCAGACTAGCTAGTCCCGTTTTTGATAGAACTACACTTTCATTTGACAAAATTTTCATTCGCCCGAGTTTTTGTAGTAGCTTCATTCGCCTGCACTTTCATTTGACAAAAAAAATCAGTTTCATTTATGATAGAACTTTAGATTGTTTGGATCTTTTTTATGATTGCTATTATAAAGATAATAGAAAACTCCTCATTTTTGTCATAAAAAATTTAGACAGTTATAAAAAATAGAGGTGTGACGATGACAATTTACTTGGAATATCTTTCTTGACCCATGACAGCATTCCCGCTGTCGGGTGGTGGATGCGACATATGCCAACGGGTGGCTTATCTGTGTGGGAACCAGTAAGACATCGCCGGTGCCTGGAAGCGGGATGAGGCGTAGACACGCACGCCGTCGGCTCTTACCCAGCTTCGGGGCTCTTCGAGGAGATAACACCCCTACTGCTGCTCTGCGGGGTCCCCGCATGCTCACTAGATGAATCGAGCAGTTACACAACGCTCCTTGAGCTGTTTTGGGGGAAGGAGGAAGAAAGGGCACGGCTCGCCTGCTTCTTCTCTCTGTATGGTGTCTAGAACTAGCAGGGGGTCCAACCCTTTGCATGGGTGCCCCGGGGGGTTTATATAGGCCTATCCCCCGGGGGTACAATGGTAATCCGGCTGGGCGCGGGGCCCAGCCGTCTGTGACTGCACTTGCCGGCTTCTGCGCCGACTGCTGGGGCCCGCCGGCTGGTGGGTCCCGCCGGCTGCCAACTCCTTGGTCACTGTGGCTTCATCTTGCTGACGTGAGCTTCATCGTGGTAAGCGCGGCTACAGTCCCGCCGCCTGCCGGGCGATCGCTGTAGCCTTACCGCGTCTTGTCTCCTTAATGGTGCGTCTTCTTCGAGGGAGGCGGCAAGCCAGCCGCGGGGAGCCGGCTCCGTCTCGGGCCGGCTGGTCGGAAGCGTGGCCGCCTTCGGCCGTCCCTCCGCGCGAAGGGGCCCACCGCCTGTGGGCCGCGCTGGCGGCCCGACGTGGGTGACGCCAGGGTCAACGTGGCTACAGTGTTGCGCCGGACGGGTCGTGCCTACCTCGTACGGCGCACTGTGCCAAGCGTGCCCCGGGATTCGGGGGTGGCAGGCTCTCCTGTAGCCACGCCCCGTCGCACCACCGTTAGGTGGGTGCAAACTTTGTGGGTACGGTCTTGACTGCTTTATGGCGAGCCGGCTCGAAGGAGTCGGCCTTCTCACAGCCGGCTTCCTTGGAGTCGGCCCTTTCATGAGGGCTAAAGTCGGACCGCCTTCCGAAAGCCGGCCTTGATCTCAGCCGGCTAGTGGAAGGCGGCCCCAGGTCTTGTCTCGAGAGCCGGGCAAGCTCGTAATTTTTGCAGAAGGGCCAGGGGAAGCCGGCTAGGCTACCCATGGCTATTCCCGACAGTAGTCCCCGAAGCTGATCGAGCTCCGAGGCGAACAAGGGGACGAGAAGCTTGGTCAGCTTCCTATCCCTGAAGGCCGGCTTCGCGGGCGTACGCCGACTTCTGATAACCCGCGTAAGCGGGAGGAGAGGGGGCCTGCATGCTGACCACGGGCCCTCTCGCGGCCACGTGGCGGCAGGATTCTGCGAGCGCACGCGCGCCGATGGGACGCCGCCGCAGGCCCGGGCCCGCCACTCGCGAGCCTCGGTCCGGGCGCGGATCTCCCGTGGCCCACAGGGCCGCTCGCCTTCTCAAGGCAGTTTCGCCTCGCCATTAAGGATCGGTAATCGGGGCGTGGGAAGTGGGCACGATCGACCCCCACGCTTCCCACGCCACGCCTCCTCGACTCCGTCACGTGAGCCTATAAGTAGGGGGAGGAGAGGGAGCGACAGAGGTTCGCGCGCTCCCTCCCACTCCGTCCCTCCTAGCCCTCGTCTCCTTACTCTCGCTGCCGCCGCAGCCTCCTCCTCAACGCCGTCGCGTCTCCACGCCACCTCGTCGCCATGGCATTGTCAAGCTCTTGGGACGGCTCCAACGTCCATGAGATCACGTGGAGTTCCTTCGCCAGACCCGGCGCCTGCCCGGCGCCGACCGCGTTCAGGTCCGTCTGGCGCCCGAGAGGGAGATCTCGCCGGCGCCGGAGGAGGGCGAGCGGGTCGTCTTCCGCTCGCACTGCCTGCGCGGCTTCGGCCTCCCGGCGAGCGGGTTTCTTCGTTCCTTCCTCGACTTCTACAACCTCCAGCCGCATCACCTCACGCCCAATGCGGTGATGCTGCTGTCGGCCTTCGTCTCCCTCTGCGAAGGCTTCTTGGGGCTGCTCCCCACGCTGGAGCTCTGGGGAGAATTCTTCCAGAGCAAGCTCGGCACGGTCGTCGCCGGCGTGCCCGCCCCCTGCGGAGCCTTCATCGCCATGAGGAGGGCGAGCGAGAACAATCCGTTCCCGCCCATCCCCCTGATCCAGTCGGTGAAGGTCTGGCAGAGATCTTACTTCTATGTGAAGAACGTCGCCGAGCAAGAAGACTACATCAACTGCCGGCTTACGTAGCCGGCCCGCCGGCTGGGAGGCAGCCCTCGTGGAGCTTCCGATCCCGGTCGTTGTCTCCGGCCGGGAACGCCGCCATCTCCCGGCTTCGGGTGCTCATTCAGTCGGAAGGCCTGCGCGGGGCCGACTTGGTGGCCGCCTTCGTGGAGCGCCGGATCCTTCCTCTCCAGAGCCGGCCCCACATGATGTGTCAGATGAGCGGCCGGTTCGACCCAAGCCGGCTCAGCACATGGGAGATGCCCCACGCGGAGGTGGCGCTTATGGTCAACTACATCGCCAATTGCAAGCTCAGCGGGGACTGGCAGTACGGCAAGGCGCCGTACTCTCGCGCGAATCCTCCACCCGTGGTAAGCTTCTCTCTTTATCCTCTTTTTCGTCGTCAGCCGGCTTCGCGACGGCCGGCTTCTGACCTTCCGGCTCTCTGTGCAGAACCCTCTTCTCCCGCCGCGCCGGCGGCAGGGATCGAGCGCCAGTACGTCCCCGACCGCACGGTGGATGATGTTGACGACCCGGACTTGGGGGCGGCCGCCATGGAAGACGCCGTCGTGGGGGACAGCGCCGAGCCCGGAGGCTCGAAGTTCACCGCGAGCTTCGAGGACTGGCCGGACGACTTTGAAGCCGAAGTCGTTCCGCGCCGCCAGCCGGCGGCCGACCAACAGGGCGCCGGCTCGTCCGTCGCGCCGGCTGCCGGCGGCGCGCAGAAACGTCGGGCCGCTCTAGGCCTCTTCGGCAGTCGGCCGAAGAAGTCCAAGCCCTCCGCCGCGGCGACGAAGCGAGAAGAGGCGGCCGCGAAGGCGGCCCGCTTCCGCAAAGCCGTGAAACAGCCCCAGGCGGTCTCGGCGTAAGTTTTTAACCGCTTGCCGTAGTCTCGTCGTTGTTCTTTTTTCTTCAAATGCACTCTTAGCTTTCTTCGTTTGCTGGACAGGGCGCCGCTTTCTCTCGAGCGGGGCCCAGGCGGCTCCGTCGTGGGGCCGGCTGTAGGTTCTTCGAGCTCCCGCCGCGTGGACCCCCGCGCCGATCTTAGGGAGGCCACAGAGCGGAACGCCCGCGAAGCGCGGGAGGAGCGCGAGGCGGCGGAGAAGGCGGCCGCCCAGGCGGCAAAGGGGCAGGCTGAAGCCGTAGCCAAGGCCCAGAAGGAGGCGGCTCCTGGGAGACGGAGGCGGAAAGCTCGCGCAGCCAGCCTCCGCTGCTCGCCGTTCCCCTCCGAGCCGTGGCCCCCAACACCCCGTTGCCCATGGCGGAGGAGATCATCCAAGACCCGCCGCTGTTGGAGAGGGAGGAGGAGCCCGTGGTCTTGGCCGGGAGAACGCCGCCTGCGGCGCCAACCGGGGCGGGCCAAGGCAGTCGATCGCCAGCGGCGCCGGAGGAGCCGGCCGGAGGTGAGCCAGGGAGCCGGGCCGGCCTCAAGGTGCAGCTGGCGACGGGCCGGCGTGCTGAAGGAGGCGCCGCTCCGCCGGAGTTGCGCCGAGCCGCGGGCGCAGGCCAGCCGGCAGGAGATCTGGAGGTGGCCAGCTCCGCCGTGTCCGAGTGGACTCCCATCGGGGGGACCGGCGAGCTAGAAGCAGCGGCTCAAGGGGTCCGGAGCCGGCTACGAGCTCAAGCCGCCCTGCTGCAGCAGCTCAACCAAGAGTTCTCGTCGACACGAACCTCGTCCGGGTAGTCCTTCGCTCTTGGCTGCTTTGCTTTCTTGATTTCTTCCGTGGGGGCGCGTCAGCGCACCCACTGGGTGTAGTCCCCGAGATTCGGGCCGACTGCTGCGCAGTCGGGTCGGATCTTTCTCGACGGCCACCTTACTTTGCTTTCTTTCAAACTTTCAGGAATACCACAACCTTCGCTGCCGCCTTCGACTCCCAGGCTCGAGAGTTGAGCCGGCGGACCGGACCTGGCCGACAGCCGAAGTAAGTACTTTTGTTTGTCTCCTGGGGGCGCGCCAGCGCACCCACTGGGTGTAGTCCCCGAGATTCGGGCCGACTGCCGCGCAGTCGGGTCGAATCTTTCTTGACGACTCCTTTCTTATTGATTTTTCTTCTCTTTGTCTTTAGGGGCCAACGCCGACTTGAGGAAGGAGCTTGGCGAAGCGAAGGCCGCCCTTTTCGCCAAAGAGGCCGAGTGCACTGCCTTGGCAGGAACGGGATCGCCTGGCCAAGAAGCTGGCCGACCAAGAGGAGAGCCACAAAACGGCCCCTTCAGGCGGCGAGGAGAGCGAAGCCGCCGTGCTGGCGAGTATGAGATAGCGGCGGCGACCTGGTCCGAGACCGGCGAGCCTGGAGGAAGGCTACGGCCGGATTGAAGACTTGATCGACGTAAGCTGCTTCCACGGCCTTCCCCGTCCCTTGCCGTCTGGGTTTTTTTTTGACTTATCTTGGACTGCTGCTTGTTGTTTCTTGCAGATTACTTCCCGGGCTACTCCGTCTTCGCTGCCCAAACCATCGAGGCTCATCGCGAAGCGCGCCGTCAAGCGGGGGCCGACATTGCGCCGGACGCAAACCGGACCCTTGAGGAGCAGCTTCTGGCTGTCCAGGCGCGGCTGCAGCCGGCCCACCGGATGCTCCGCCGGCTCCAACGTGCCGGGGCGCAAGTGCTGGCCGCCCTCTGGCCTGGCGAGACGATCCCCCGCACCCCGAGCCGAACTGCCGACTGGCTGGAAGTCGCAGTCGGACGCTTCGAGGCTTGGAAGGCGTCAGCGGCCCGCCTCGGAGCCGGGCGGGCGTTGGAATTCGTACGGGCTTGGTACCCAGGACTGAGCCTGGACCAGCTGCGTACTTGGCGGATGGAGGCCGATGCGGAGCTGGAGGAGGTGAGGCCGGCTATTGCCCAGCGAGCTTCAACGATCGCCGAGTGCACCGACATCAGCGTTTTCGCACCCGAAATCGATGATGACGGTGTCGCGCAGCCGGAGGAGTGGTTGGGCTGAACCCGGCGGTGGGCGAGGACTCGGCGGAGGAGATCGCCTCCAGCGACGAGGGCGAAGAGGACGAAGACGACGACGGAGACGTCGAGCCGGCTGGTGGAACAACCAGCCGACCTCAGGCCGACCGTGCCTCCAGCAACGAGGCGCGTGGAAGCGCGCCCTCTGCGGGAGGCGGCGACCAAGCCGAAGTTCGTCAGCCGGCCGCTCCTTCAGCCGGCGCGACCGTCTCCGCCAACCAGTCGGCCGCTCCGCCAGCCTGACCTGCCGTCTTTATCTTTCCTGCTTTGTTGTCTTTGAACAATCTTTTGTTAAGTTTCGCAGTTCCACCCATTGGGGGTGTATCCAAACTATGTTGAATGCTGGCCTCTTGGAGGTCTTTTTATGTAAATATTATCATGTGCATGTTTGGTTTCCATTCACGTATGCTTGTTTGTCCTTAGGCTTTTCCTTTGCCGCCTTCCCTCTTTGGGGAGGCAAGTACTTGAGCTTTCTTGGATTTAAAGTAAAGTGAATGGAAACCGGCCGGCCGGCTGCTCTGGTAGCCGGTCGATGGTGTGGGAGAAACCGGCTTTGTTATATTAGTCCATTAGTCCCTAGCCGTTTTTCGTGTGGGCGGTCGTTCCTACCTTTGACCCTTGCCAGTCGGACAGCCGATTCTTCGAACTGCGACTTTGGCAAGGGAAGGCTTGAGAGTCGGCACACTACTTGTCTGACTGTAGGTAGGACTTCTAATATAACTTCAGTCGGCCAGTCCCCGAGCCGACTAGTCGGACTCGGTGCTGGACAGAATAAGTAAATGATACGACAAGCATGATATTTTCATTCGTAAATAAGGGATGGCAGTCCCCGAGCCTTCCTCGGGGAGCCTATTGTCTTGTACTTAATACAAAAGTTGGCGTGATACATACTGCCTTTCAACTGTAAAATCTTCGAAGGAGGTTGGCGTTCCATGGCCGTTCCGACTCCTTGCCGGAGTCGTCTCTCTTTCGTGCCTTCGGCTTCTGCGCATCGATCAGGTAGTAGGAGTCGTTGCCTAGAGCTCTGCTAATGACGAAGGGGCCTTCCCAAGGGGCTGAGAGCTTGTGCTGGCCGGCTGTTCGCTGAATCAGCCGGAGCACAAGGTCGCCCTCCTGGAAGGATCTTGGCCTGACCTTCCGGCTGTGGTAGCGGCGTAAACCCTGCTGGTAAATGGCAGACCGGCTGAGGGCTAACAGCCGGCTTTCTTCCAGCAGGTCGACGCCGTCTTCTCGTGCTTCCTTGGCCTCCGCTTCCATGTACATGGTTACTCGAGGCGAGTCGAATTCGATGTCAGTTGGGATGACCGCCTCGGCACCGTACACAAGGAAGAAGGGGGTGAAGCCGGTTGACTTGTTGGGTGTAGTGCGCAGACTCCAGAGGACAACTAGCAGCTCATCGAGCCAACAGCCGGCCGAGCGCTCCAGAGGTACAACCAATCGGGGCTTGATGCCGGAGAGGATGAGGCCGTTGGCTCGCTTGACCTGGCCGTTTGACCGCGGATGGGCGACGGACGCTAAGTCCAGCCGGATGCCTTGGGCTGCACAGAAACGTGCCAAGGCTCCTTTGGCGAAGTTCGTGCCATTGTCGGTGATGATGCTGTGCGGCACGCCATACCGAGTTGTTATGTCTGCGATGAAGGTCACGGCAGTCGGCCCATTCAGCTTCTTGATCGGCTATGCTAACCGCGGTGGAGTAGTCGATCAACCAATCTTCCGGCTTCACGGGGCCGTTGTACTTGGGCGTGTCTCTTGGGAGCGAGAACCCTTTGGGAAAGGGCTCGTCACGGATGCGGGGGCCAAAGCAAGGCGGGCCGACATCGTCTTCTTCTTCCAATGCCAGGGATCGTGCCAGGCGGTCGAGCCGATGGCGGGCGTCGTTCTCGCCGATTCCTTCGCGGCGGCCCAGTCGGCCGCTGAGAGTCGGGTGCGCCACTGGCGGTGAGGCGGGATATCTCTCTCCACGGGGCGGAGGCGGAGGCGGGTCGCCCCGCCACTCCATGGCTCGGGGATGACCGTCCGCGTCCCGCTCGATGGAGATCCGGGTCTGGCTGCGGCTGGTAGCCGGCTCCTTCTCGCGTCGCGCGCAGGTATTGCTCGTAGTCGGCGTCCGGGACGTCGCGCCGTGCTCTCGGCGCGGAGGAAGGCTTTCCGCGCGAGCGTCGGCTTCGTGCCGCTGTGCGGCGGCGTCAATCAACTGCTGGATGCGCCGGGTCATGTGGGGAAGGTCTTCGGCTTCCAGGCCGTCCAGCTCGTCTATAGCCGCCTGGGCGGCACGCAAATTCTCAAGCGGAGTGGCATAGACCGGACGATCGACTCCCAGCATGTCGGCGATGACGGCGCCGCATTGCTTGATAAGGCCGGCCCGGCTTGGCCCGCCCGGGGCCGGCGTGCCGAAGGCGGCGCAGTCAGCCTCGCGCCGGTAGGCCTCAGTGAGGCGTCTTACGGAGGCCAGCCTCCGGCCCTCCGCGAGGAGAGCGAGGCGGTGTGCTTCCAGTGCTTCGTCGTCGGCGTCAGCCGGGAGAGGAGTGGACAAGTCATGGGCCGCCGCGCGCGAGGCGTCGCGGGCGCTCTCGTCGGCCGGGCCGCCGTGGCCGACAACCATCACTTCGGCGGCGACAGCATCGTGGCCGTCGGCTCGAGGAAGCGGGTCGTTGTAGATCGCGACGTTGGTGGGGAAGGCGTCGTAGGAGGCCGTGTCGGAGTCGACAGGCATCGGGTCGGTGGACCCAACCGACTCCAGGTCCACAGCGGGCTCGCTGGAGACATGGAGCTGGCCGAGAAGGTTGGCGAGGCGGTCAGTGCCCGCATCGGGGGCGGGCTCGTCGGGGAAATGAGCGAGGCCGCTCGCCGCGCAGATGCCGGTGACGCCTTGCAGCGCGTCGTGGCAAGCGCCATCGGGCGTGCCGGGCTGGCTACGCTCGCTAGGGAGGAAGAGGGTTCCCGTCCAGAACAGGTCTCCGGACGACGGTGCGCCTGGCCCCACGGTGGGCGCCAAATGTCGGGTGGTGGATGCGACATATGCCAACGGGTGGCTTATCTGTGTGGGAACCAGTAAGACATCGCCGGTGCCTGGAAGCGGGATGAGGCGTAGACACGCACGCCGGCGGCTCTTACCCAGCTTCGGGGCTCTCTGAGGAGATAACACCCCTACTGCTACTCTACGGGGTCCCCGCATGCTCACTAGATGAATCGAGCAGTTACACAACGCTCCTTGAGCTGTTTTGGGGGAAGGAGGAAGAAAGGGCACGGCTCGCCTGCTTCTTCTCTCTGTATGGTGTCTAGAACTAGCAGGGGGTCCAACCCTTTGCATGGGTGCCCCGAGGGGTTTATATAGGCCTACCCCCCGGGGGTACAATGGTAATCCGGCTGGGCGCGGGGCCCAGCCGTCTGTGACTGCACTTGCCGGCTTCTGCGCCGACTGCTGGGGCCCGCCGGCTGGTGGGTCCCGCCGGCTGCCAACTCCTTGGTCACTGTGGCTTCATCTTGCTGACGTGAGCTTCATCGTGGTAAGCGCGGCTACAGTCCCGCCGCCTGCCGGGCGATCGCTGTAGCCTTACCGCGTCTTGTCTCCTTAATGGTGCGTCTTCTTCGAGGGAGGCGGCAAGCCAGCCGCGGGGAGCCGGCTCCGTCTCGGGCCGGCTGGTCGGAAGCGTGGCCGCCTTCGGCCGTCCCTCCGCGCGAAGGGGCCCACCGCCTGTGGGCCGCGCTGGCGGCCCGACGTGGGTGACGCCAGGGTCAACGTGGCTACAGTGCTGCGCCAGACGGGTCGTGCCTACCTCGTACGGCGCACTGTGCCAAGCGTGCCCCGGGATTCGGGGGTGGCAGGCTCTCCTGTAGCCACGCCCCGTCGCACCACCGTTAGGTGGGTGCAAACTTTGTGGGTACGGTCTTGACTGCTTTATGGCGAGCCGGCTCGAAGGAGTCGGCCTTCTCACAGCCGGCTTCTTGGAGTCGGCCCTTTCATGAGGGCTAAAGTCGGACCGCCTTCCGAAAGCCGGCCTTGATCTCAGCCGTCTAGTGGAAGGCGGCCCCAGGTCTTGGGTTCTCGAGAGCCAGGCAAGCTCGTAATTTTTGCAGAAGGGCCAGGGGAAGCCGGCTAGGCTACCCATGGCTATTTCCTCCGACACCCGCTTTGTACAGAAAGTTTTTAAAGGCTAACAAAGGTTTGAGCAAATCATGCAATGTTGGGGGGTCCATGAAAATATGTAGGATCAATAAGTGTGTCTTGGGGGGGGGGGGTAGACTACTAAGCTCAAGAATGGACTCTTTTCCCAAATTTTAAGTTGTTCACATATTTTAAGCTTTTCTAACAATCTATAGAACACCCTACACATGCATATCTAGAGTAATAGATGGCGAAAAAGCTTTTCTAACAATCTATAGAACACCCTACACATGCATATCTAGAGTAATAGGTGGCGAAAAGTAAAACATGCAAGTGCAAAGGTAACGGAGTAGAGTTGAGAGAATTGCAAACACAAAAAGCTCGGTGAAGATTTTTCCTGTGGTTCGGATAGTTGGCGCTATCCACGTTGGCGGAGGCTTCAATCCACTAAGGATTTAGAATCACAAGGGATACTGGTTGCGAGATTCCATAAAGGAATGGTCCACGGAGGACACGCAACCACAAAGGGTCCAATTAGGAGCAACCAACCTATTCCACTATGACTTACACCCGCGAAGGACTAGCCTCACCAAGGTAAATCTTCATGAAGTAGGCGACCTCGCAAACTTCTGGCTTCTTCACAAACTTAGACTTCCAAGCACACATGTCGATCTAGGAGGCACACACCCTCCGAAAGTAACAAGATGAGGTTGTTTGAATAATGAATCCCTTGCACTTGTGCTTCAAAAGATAATACCCTCAACACTCAATTCCTTCAAGATTTGGCTATGGATTTAGAGAAGATTTGGAGTGAAAAGCAAAGAGGGATTAGATCTCAAAGGGTTGATGGTTGGTTGGAGTGGATTGCCCTTTGAGATCAGCACAAGCATGTGGAGTTCTCTCTCAGAGCATATGGTAGGAGTGGAGTTTGTTTCATAATGAACTGTTGGGAAGGTGGGGTATAAATAGGTAGGACAAAAAAATCTGATTGTTACACACTTTATGCATTGCTTAATTAGGGGCTTCGACTAGAATAGCTCGGTGGCTCCGAGTTGAAGAAAAGTCTCAGCTTTTGATTCGGTCTATTGGTCCGAATGGATTTGGTCAGTGGCTTTGAGGTTAGTACCTTAACGCCTGACATACTCTGTGAAGTCGCTTCGGAAATTCCGACTGTTTTTTCTCAGAATTTCTAACATGATCACAGAAGGCTTCCACATCGCTTTGCTAACTCCAAATGGAATGTTGGAGGCTCCGAACGAACTAGGGCTTTGGAACAAATGGCTATATGAGTGTCTCGATGGCTCCGGAAGACAGTGGTTCGGTGGCCCGAGATGACGTGGGATAGCTAGATATAGTGGTATTTCTTGAGGTAGTCTAGGGAGTTTTTAGAGTTTGATATTCAAGCACTTAAAGCAAAGAGCCCATTATCACATACTCATTCCCTTTTGATAGTATCGGTGTGCCTAAGGACACAATGTGATCTTGGATCACCAAAATGAAAATGAAGAATCCCATGGCTTGACCAACACTTGTCTTAAAGCCTTTTAGGGGTCACCTGCAATTCCAAGGTTGTTCCAAAGAAGCATAGTTAGTTCTTCAAGATATGTTGTCACGAATTACCAAAATCCACCTAGGGGATTAGATGCACTTTCGGGCACCCATATGTCCGGACTATCGGGCACCCATCCCATATCTAGGGCGGATATGAAGAGGTCGGGATGCGCACAGACACTTACACAATGTTGGATTGACATGTGAGACCCACACTGAAACAAAAAAAGACATCAGTCTAACAGGAGCTCACTCGTCCGCATTCATGTTGCCGCTTTGGCGCATCGCTCGAGAGACCAAACTTGGATATTTAAGCCGGATGGTGAGCCTCAACCCTATCCGCCTCCATTTACTCCCTCTCCCTCCAGTCCAAGCCCTATTCCACTCTGGCCTCGCCGTCTGTAGCCATGGTCCACCAAAAGATTACCTACTACAAGATGCTGGCCCCATAATGCCAGCGGAGATCATAGTGGGGATGGAGGCATGGCGTGTCGCTCGCATTGCAGTCGGCTTGCCTCCACACTCTCTGGAGGAGGAGATGAAGGAGCAAGATGATAAAACAATGCTTGATACTTCTTTTGCTGGTTTCTTAATAAAGAGAAATATTGAATTCAAATGGGATCTTATTGAACGGATTAAACCCAACTCCGAAGATTGGGAAATCAACAAAGGTAACGAGTCATGTATAAATCTTGAATTTAATTGTGGTAAGTCTTTTATTGAAACAAATGTTTTTCATGTTGGAAATATGACATACAGTCAATAATAAATTGGTTATTATCATATTTCCCAGTTCATGACAAATGTTTATTATTCATGCTAGAATTATATTGATCAGAAACTTAAATACATGTGTGAATACATAAACTACATCGTGTCCCTAGTATGCCTATACTAGACTACACTGGTACAACGAGCTGTTATGATTTTTAACCCCTTTCCACAATGGCATTTTAAACCGTTGCCTAGCGAGTGTGGGCGATAGAGGGTCCTTCCCACACGACCCAGAAACCGTTAGGGATAGGAAGTAGGAATGCATATGTTTTTTAGAACAAAGCGTATGCGATGCCCACACCTATCCCAAACGCGATTCTTCACACAACTGTTTAGGATATATCTAATATCCCAAACGCTTCATCCTTTCTACTCATGTGTGCTGGAATTACCATCACAGTCGGACTTCTGTGGTTTTACCTAAAACCAGACGCAGTCTAGGCACATTCCAGGCAAGGGATATTTTCAGGCACGTACCAAATTGGCTCTACGTTTACGATGCCCAGCACATCACAAACCGTTCATGATTGTAAACCGTGTACGATAGGTCGACAATCACACACATTTAGTTTCCCCGCACCATTTGTGATATTGTCTGACATCACACATGCTTTGCAAACGGCAACTGTGTGCATGGTTACACACGTTTCCTCTTCGTGAACCGTGTCGGATTATGATGTATATCACACATGCTGTGCTTTATAGACCGTTTGCACCGTAATGACCTGCAGAGCGTAATTTTACCCTAATTTAATTATTGCTATTTAAAATTGTACCTAATTTAAATTTGAAAGTAGGCTATAGCTTTATTAATATCCATCAGGTTCAAACAACCAATGCATTATTCGATTCACAGGTACATATGTTCAATAATTACATCAAAGAAATGAATTACATAAGCACCAAATAAAGAATGATGAACCGAGGTTGTATACTTGTATTATTAAAGATGGTAAAGAAAGAGGCGAGAGACATTCTGGATGTTGAACAAGGTGAAGCGGAATGACCCTATTGTGCTCTCACTACTAGGAAAAGGGTTATAGATGATATGGCCACTAATGGCGCACCAGAAACATGGTGCGCCACTACTATATAGTAATGGCACACCATGAGCTGGTGCGCCATTAGTGTGGTAGACATTAATGGCGCACCAGACCCATGGTGCGCCACTACTAACAATTTTTTTAATTTTTTCAGAAATACTAATGGCGCACCAGGTCACAGTGCGTCATTACTAGTTTAACTAGTAATGGCGCACCTACCACATAGTGCGTCACTACTATTTTTTTGTAAAACTACTATCATTTTTATTTTTCGAACTCATGAATATTTTTAAATTTAATTCATGGGCACTTTTTGAATTCATGAATATTTTTTAAATTTGATATTTTTTCATATTCAATATGAAAAAATATTGAATATTCATGAGGACACTCGATCTCAATCCCCCTCCATCTTGATCGCTATCCCCGCTCGCCGCCGAGCACCCCGCGCACCCTCCCTCGTTCCACCGCCGCCGACGACCCCCCGCACCCTCCCCCGCTCCACCGTCACAAATGAATGCAACTAAAAATCCAAAAAAAAACAAATTTGATTATATTTTTAAATAACAAATTGGATGATATTTTCAAATAACAAATTTAATGAATGCAACAAAAAAATTACTTATGGCGCACTGCTGGCTGGTGCGCCATTGCTATGCTAAAAAAAGTTACTTATGGCGCACCGCTGGGGGGATGCGCCATTGCTATCTAAAAAAACTTACTTATGGCGCATCGCTAGGTGGTGCACCATTGCTATACCTCCCCCGACTAAAATCTCGGCCCCAATCCCCGGCCGATCCCATCTCACATCTCTCAGCCCCTGCGCGCCGCTGCCCCGACGACCCATGACGCCGCCGCCCCTACGTGCGCCGCCGCCCCCGCGCCCCCACCACTGTAGCTCCTCCGCCGCCCACCGCACAGCAAGCCGCCGCGGCCCCCAACCATCCCGCCACCGACGACCGCATGGGGTGCAGGACGACGACCGCCGCCGACCCGCAACCGTCCCGCCGCCGCCCGTATGCCCCCCTCCTCCTTCGCCCGTAAGCCCCCGCCCCCTCTCTGCTCCTCCCTCCTTGCCCTCTCCCTCTCTGCTCGATCCACACTATATCCTTAGTAGAATTGGAGCTTTGTAGTTTACTAGTCTATCAACCCTTTCTTGAAAAAATAAATTATAAAGTGAATTTCATCAATCATGTGCTCACAGAAAAATTAATAATCAAAATCAAATTACAATAGGGAGTCCCAGGTTTTGACCCCATGATACATGCTACATCCTGGGATTATTCCTCTTCTCAACAAACCATCATGTAGCATTTTCTAATCCTATTATGTTTACAGAAACCACACATTTTGTTTCTAGATATGAAATGTCCTGTCATTTCCTCGCCTTTTTGCTCCAGATGATTACAATGCTCTTCACACTGTAGTTGAGTGCCATGCCCGCTGTAGAACTCTGAACATTTTTACTGATAACCTCTAAACAAGTTCTGATCTCAGAAACTTCATGAGTATATTCTATAAGAGACTAATATTCTATAAGATATATTCTTTTTTTTTCAAGTTCTTTCCTCATAGTTCTTCCACATTCATGGAACATATCAGGTAAATTTCAGCTACTCCAGCCGTTCCTCCGGTTGCCTCCCTCCTCTCCACACTCAAGACAGGACGACCGATGGTCGACTCCCTCCGCTGCTGAACAGGACGTTGGTAATATGAACTCTCTCTTCTTCTCTCTATTTACCAATTCTACTATTGTATAGAAACATCTTTATGTGATATGTCAACTTGTGAAGTTTGTGAACTACGAGAATTAGAAAGATTAGGGAAAGGAACTAGTTGATAAGAGGGATGCATGAGAAGCTAGCTACACTGCCATGAACTTTGTTTTTCCTTTTGACAAACACTCTTGTTAACATCAGGAATTAAAAATGCAGCATAGAACAAGATATATAGATAGCTGAAACAAAGAGGTGTGCTTTGAAAGAAAAAATGTGCATCTGCTACTGTTTATAATTAGCCCCCTCCCTCCCTAACTAACTAGAGTAATTAACAACACTAGCTAATTAACAATACTAGCCAGCTTGCTAGCTTGATGAGTCATCACCAGTTTCTCAAATCTTGTTTCCTCTGATAATCAATACATATGTTTAGAGATTAATATGTTAGCTTGATGAGTCATCACCAACCAATATGATGATCAAAGCTTGTCTGTAATTGCTTCTCTGTCTGTCTGTAATATGCTAGCTTGATTAACAATACATATGATGCAAATCAACCATTAGAGATTGTGATTGGGATTTTATGGACTGTTCATTTTGGCTGTTACATGTTACTGTGCTGGCTGGCTGGCCAGCGTCTTCTCTGACTTGTTTGCCTTTCTCACTGCTCACATGTGGTGCTAGTTTGCTGGGTTTTATCTCTGACCATCGTGTCGTGATGATTTTGCAGGTAACCCAAGAGGCCCTTGAGTTTGCCAGAATGTCGATTAACTTCCGTTCCGGCAAATTTGGGTACTCCATATGTCCTATTTTTAGCAAAGGTCATGCTGAATTTTTTTTGTGAATTTTAGCATGACTTTGCTAAAAATAGGACATATGGGGTACTTGCGACAAATGCATGGGCCGGGGTATCTTGGTACTTAATTAAGTAGGATCAACGGCCTCTTTTGTTATACATATAGAAGTGTGATATCAACTCATAGTTATTACTAATGTCAGTTGCTCGTCATCGATAAACCCTAATCTGGAAGAGGAACCACTCAACCTAACCATTTGCTCTCAAAATTACCACTTCGCTTCACCACACTGTGGATTATCTTATTGGACCCAACAGAGATGATGTAGTTTTGAATTATGAACGTAGGAAATGTCATCATCGGACGACGAAAGTCTCCCGGGGGAGTGCGACTGGTGCCACGACGATCGAGGTCTTTGCGACAGGCCTCACCTGGACGATGATCGACGCTTCAGCATTAAGCTCGGGGAGACCTTCGAAGTTGAAACGGTACGCAACGACGACAATTGTTTTTTTCATAATTAAGCATGACTTCAACTATTTCAACGTGTAATTTTCATCTTTTACAATTCGAGTATAGCTTATCCCATGCCATGCAAGACGCTATGTCTTGGAGAGGATGGATTTTGAAGACCATGAAATTTCTAAAACAAAGAAAATTCACCTAAGGACTCATCACGATGTGGATTTTGAAGTAAATCTGTATAATTCTGGGAGCGTAACCCATTTTGGTTGCAAAAATTGGGAAGCATTTTGCAAGATGTATGGTTTTGATGAGGGTATGCTTGTCACCATGGATCTTGGTGATCCTAAAATCGAGCAAGACAATATGGACATTTGGGACCTTGTTGATACGCCTCCAATTCTATCGCTATGTGAGTTTCTCAAACATAGTTATTAGCTAATTTATATTGTTTACTTCAAAATAGTTGACAGCTTATTTCCATTGACAGCTTATTTTCATTGTTCAAAGAATGTGCGGGAGATGGTAGACAAAACCCACTACACCGATGGTTCCGAATTAACAACTTACAAGGAGAAAAATCATCTGGTCGGATTTTGTACTGACATTGAGAATTACAATATCTACAATCAAACTCCTCAACATTATGGTCAATACGTGCCACTAGTGCATGTGTTCAACTACGGTAACTACCATGGAGATACCCTGATAAGATTTTTTACTATTACGACATCCGTGCATCTTTTGCATACTTCTAAAACTAGTACATCATTGCTAACTATGAAGTTATTACTATGTTTTTAAACAGATAATCCCAGAGAATTGTGTGCCTCATTTGATGTATCAGAAAGGTAGCCTTAATGTTTTGAACATACAACCAGGTCATCCTACGAATCTCAACTGTCCATACAAGATTTCTAAAACAAGTGGAGACATGCAAATCAAAGGATGGAAAAAAATATATGGACAGTCGTAAGGAGGTTCTTGGAAGCAAAAGGAAGCGAAGCGCAAGAATTGGAGACAAGATGATCTCCATTCTCCATAATGGGTCTATATTGTTTTATGCTATTTTTACCTTAATTAGGGTATTTAGGTCCTGCCTAATACTGATGATCATGTGCTAAGAACAATTAAGTAGGGTTGGTTCGATGACTATCAAGATGATGATCGTATGACTTGTTATTAATAACGAGTAGAAGTTGTATGATGATGATTAGTAGGACTTGTTAGGATTAGTATTACTTCCGACAAACTCGCTACTCGCGGTCTCGAGACTTGTAATGTTCTATCTTTGTTCGGTATTTTGAATTCGGAGACTAATATGATGAATTGTATTTGAAGACTAATCTTCTATTGTATTCGATGAATCTGCTGTTGCT
This sequence comes from Triticum urartu, assembly GCF_003073215.2. NCBI lineage: Eukaryota > Viridiplantae > Streptophyta > Magnoliopsida > Poales > Poaceae > Triticum > Triticum urartu. The sequence continues at coordinate 489,679,633 of NC_053025.1, read as the reverse complement.
GTGTGGTGTTGTCTAAATTCTGTCCAATAATATATTTTGTAACATGTGAAAATATCAGAAAAGAAAAAATGCCTAATATTCATACTAGTGGCGCACCACCACATAGTGCGCCATTAGTAAGCCAGAGCACACTAATGGCGCATCATCCACCAGTGCGCCATTAGTATGCCAAAGCACATGGGTAAATATGGCCCCCTCGGAGGCATACTAATGGCGCACCATGGGCTATACTAATGGTGCACTGCGTGGTGCGCCATTAGTATACCAGATACTAATGGCGTGGTACTAGTGGCGCACATGTAGTGCGCCATTAGTAGCAAAAACAGGTGTGCCACTAGTAGTCCTTTTCCTAGTAGTGGATCTCCTCGATGCAGAAGGCACACACGACTCTAGTCCAACCCTCTGTGATGCCCGAGCGCCAATCATGTAGTTTGAGAGATAATCTTGAGTAAACTGCTTCAGGATCCACTATAAAGGTAAAAAATTCAGACATTGTCATCTAACGCAACTAATTACGGACAGTAAAAAGAAGGCTACAGAGTTCTTACTTACCATCCCGTAGTTCACTGTTGTCTTGAATAAAGTGTAAACAAATAGTTCGATTGACATCTTTTGACCCATTTTAATAACAATCTTTATCAGTTTCCTCACTTGTTGTTGGTTCATGAATATCTCATTGCCCCATACGCAGAAAGGGTCGAAGTGTGGATCTTTGGCAATGACATATGTAACTAAAAGCACCAAGTTAATATTAGAAGCTAAACAACAATTGCGAAATGATGTAGTACAACACTCCCCTCATCCCATTATATAATATGTTACTACATGTATATCTAAACATCATTAGAACATTAGTGTAACACTCTTCCTTGTTGCTATGTAGCCTGGGATTGCATATTTAGTCATTCAGTATAATGCATGTTGCTATGTAGCCTCAGATATATTAAATATGACCCTAGTTAACCTACCCATAAATGAGTTACATATATATTCAGTGAAATGTCCGATTCGATGATTAGTCCCTTATCAGCCCCCAGGCTATATGGTACCAGCTACCAATATCCTGAACATTGAGTATATATAAGCAACGCGATGAAACTAACTCGATGGAAAACAACAATTGTTCTCAATATTATCATGTATGAGTACATATAAACGCATGTTAAGCACAACGGGCTAAACATCAACCAAATATAGCCACGGTAGACAACATAATCTACAAATGATACCTTTAGTGTGCAGGTTTAAGCATGCTAGTTAAGCAAAATAAGAAGTGGAAAGGTATGTTAACTACAACAAGCATAACATTTGAAAACAAGAAAATATAGTCATTCAAACTAGTATTGTGCAGGTCTAAAGTAAAAATAGTTATTGTTTAAAAAACGGAAAGGCATGTTAGCTGCAACATCCTTAACAACAACCAAATATCGTAATTCTTAGTGTTATTGTTGAAACATAAATGTAGATAGTTTTGTATAACCGAACATAAAACATAAACTTAAAACTAAATAAACTACGTTCGGTCAAAGTGGAGGTCGAGCCAATCCTTCCTCGTTAGGTACAGTGTGCCGCAGCCGGGTTCGGGCCGGTGCCGTCGTTGGGCTCGCTCGGGAAGACACTCCTCCACTCGTCGACATCGATCTCCTCATCCTCGCCGCCCACCTTAATGCCCTCCGTACCGACGTCCTCGCTGCCTTTGACCCCGTCATCGGAGGAGAGCACGATAACCTCACCGCCCTACGCACCGGAAAAGATCATTCGCTCCACCTCCACGAGCTCCGGGTGCTGCCGGCGGAGCTCTTGCATGTAGGCCTCGGTGGCGGCCTCAGTCTCGCGGTCCTCCCGCGCCATAGCCGAGCTCACCACCCCTCACTTCAGCGGGACGAGGTCGACCGAACATGTGCCGAAGGGGAAATTGAGCCTAGCCGCTGCGCCGTGGTAGCGGACCTGCCAGCGGTCGTACTCCATGGCCGCGAGCTCGGCCGTGTGGAAGTTACCGAGCCACCGGCGGGTGTAGGTTTCCTGATCCGTAATCTCGGCGACCCACGTCCCCCACCGTCGCTGCCGGACCCCGAGGTAGGACCTTGTTGGCGGCCGGGCATGACGGAGGACAGGGAAGTCTGAAGGAAATATGCCCTAGAGGCAATAATAAAGTTGTTATTTTATATTTCCTTATTCATGATAGATGTTTATTATTCAAGCTAGAATTGTATTGATCGAAAACCTAAATACATGTGTGAATACATAGACAAACACTGTGTCCCTAGTGAGCCTCTACTTGACTAGCTCGTTGATCAAAGATGGTTAAGGTTTCCTGACCATGGACATGAGTTGTCATTTGATAACAGGATCACATCATTAGGAGAATGATGTGATGGACAAGACCCACCCGTTAGCTTAGCATAATGATCGTTCAGTTTTATTGCTATTGTTTTCTTCATGTCAAATACACATTCCTTCGACTATGAGATTATGCAACTCCCGGATACCAGAGGAATACCTTGTGTGCCATCAAACGTCACAACGTAACTGGATGATTATAAAGATGCTCTATAGGTATCTTTGAAGGTGTTTGTTGGGTTGACATAGATCGAGATTAGGATTTGTCACTCCGAGTATCAGAGAGGTATCTCTGGGCCATCTCGGTGATGCACATCATAAGAAGCCTTGCAAGCAAAGTAGTTAGTTACAAGATGATGTATTACAAAACGAGTAAAGAAACTTGCCGGTAATGAGATTGAACTAGGTATGGAGATACCGACGATCGAATCTCGGGAAAGTAATGATGACCCACAAGTATAGGGGGTCTATCGTAGTCCTTTCGATAAGTAAGAGTGTCGAACCCAACGAGGAGCAGAAGGAAATGATAAGTGGTTTTCAGCAAGGTATTCTCTGCAAGTACTGAAATAAGTGGTAACAGATAGTTTTGTGATAGGATAAATTGTAACGAGCAACAAGTAACAAAAGTAAATAAAGTGCAGCAAGGTGGCCCAATCCTTTTTGTAGCAAAGGACAAGTCGGAACAAACTCTTATAATAGGAAAAGCGCTCCCAAGGACACATGGGAATATCGTCAAGCTAGTTTTCATCACGTTCATATGATTCGCGTTCGATACTTTGATAATTTGATATGTGGGTGGACCGGTGCTTGGGTGCTGTTCTTACTTGAACAAGCATCCCACTTATGATTAACCTCTATTGCAAGCATCCGCAACTACAACAAAAGTATTAAGGTAAACCTAACCATAGCATGAAACATATGGATCCAAATCAGCCCCTTACGAAGCAACGCATAAACTAGGGTTTAAGCTTCTTTCACTCTAGCAACCCATCATCTAATTATTACTTCCCAATGCCTTCCTCTAGGCCCAAATAATGGTGAAGTGTTATGTAGTCGACGTTCACATAACACCACTAGAGGCTAGACAACATACATCTTATCAAAATATCAAATGAATACCAAATTCACATGACTACTCATAGCAAGACTTCTCCCTTGTCCTCAGGAACGAACGTAATTACTCACAAAGCATATTCATGTTCAAAATCAGAGGGGTAATAATATGCATATAGGATCTGAACATATGATCTTCCACCAATTAAACCAACTAGCATCACCTACAAGGAGTAATCAACACTACTAGCAACCTACTAGCACCAATCCCGGACTTTGAGACAAGAATTGGATACAAGAGATGAACTAGGGTTTGGAGATGAGATGGTGCTAGTGAAGATGTTGATGGAGATTACCCTCTCCCGATGAGAGGAGCGTTGGTGATGACGATGGTGATGATTTCCCCCTCCGGGAGGGAAGTATCCCCGGCAGAACAGCTCTGCCGGAGCTCTAGATTGGATCCGCCAAGGTTCCGCCTCGTGGCGGCGGAGTCTCGTCCCGAAAAGTTCCTCATTATTTTTTTCTCATCGAAAGACCTCATATAGGAGAAGATGGGCATCGGAGAGCCACCAGGGGGCCCACGAGGTAGGGGGGCACGCCCTGGGGGAGGGGGGAGAGGTCTATTTATAGTCGTAGTACAAAAAGGGGGGTAAAGTGAAGGGGTACATGGGCCTCAGCCCGCAACTGGACACAACCAGGTGCCGGACGTCCGTAAGGTGTCGGTCGTCCGGAGGCTCGTGGAGGTCCGGATGTCCATAGATCTTCGGACTTCCATAGATTACGTTCTGTCATGGAGGTCGCAAACATACGTGGGAGTCCGGTCGTCCGGTCTTCCTCGGATTTCCGCTATTTTCATTCTGTTGCAGGGGCGCCGGTCGTCCGGAGATGGTCGGTCGTCCAGATCCTGGGAGGTGTAGGACGTCCAGTCCTGGGAGGTCGTCCAACCGCTGTAGACTTCGATGGCCTAGTTTCCTTGGGCTGGTGTGGCCTTCAGGGGCCGGACGTCCGGTCTGGGCCAGTCGTCTGATGCCTGTAGTTTCTGTGGTAGCTCTTCTTCTTGTCCTTTGCACTTGGTGTCCTCGCCGACTTGTCTGTTGGATGTAGATGTTCCGTGGCTTTCCTCCAAGTACCTGAGCACACATAGTGTTTCCTCTTGAGGTAGTAGCCATGTCTCATGCATAAAAGGTGGTAGTTCGGAAAGGAGCGAGTTCACCTTATCTTCGATTGCCTTTGCTCGTGCTCTTGTCATTGGTCCAAGTGGTGTCGTGGGAGACATGGGTAAGTCCATGGGGATGACCTTGGGATGCTCCGCATCATCTCCCCTCCCCTGGGAAAGATCCGACCTCAGATTGAGATCTTCATCACTGTCGTGGTGGGCGCACGGCAGATGCCAAGGGATGGCTAAAGAGAGGAGGAGGCTCGAGGGCGCTGGTGGACTCCAGAGGCGGGGTTGGCATGAGCGGGCGCGGGACGCCGGACATACCCAGGTTCGGGGCTCTCCGGAGAGATAATACCCCTAGTCCTGCTGAGTGTAGTTGGATGATCGATAGTACAATGTTGCTCCTGGAGCTGCATGGAGGAGGAAGGAAGCTGGCCAAGGCTTGGGCTGCTCCTTCTCTCCGGTGTTGCTGTTTTGTGGCTAGTCCTATGCTTGCTTGATTTTCTCTCGTATGTGTTTTTTGCTTGCCCTCTCACTCTTGCTTCTTTCTCTTTTGTATGATCGTGGGCTCCCGGGGGTTTTATAGTCCAACCCCCTGGGGGTACAATGGTAATGTTACAAGTCGGTGGGTCCGTATTGTTGGTGTCCCGGGACCCGAGCTGGGTCCCGCTAAGGGCTTGTGGTTCGTCGGGTTCCCCTAGGTGCGGGCCCTGCATGCCTAAGGGGACTGTGCGCCGTCTTGTCGGTCGTTAGGGCGTGGCCGAGTCGAGCCGCCTACAGTGCTCTCCGTCAGGTTGCCGCTTGCTGTCATCAGCGGTGAAGGCGGGGGCACTATAGCCACGCCGACCCTGGTCAGCGGGTAGGTGAGGGGCACTGTTGCCACGTTCCTGCTGAACAGAGGCATGGGCGGGGCACTATTGCCTCGGTCATCGTTGATTGAAGTCTCGTCCCCATCATACGGCCTGGATGGGATGGGAGTTGACCCGCGGCTGGATTGCATAGCACGCCACGGGTGGTGCTGGCTTGTCAAGGAGGCTTTGGTCGTGCTGGGTTCGGTTATCTTGCGCTAGTTGTTGGGGCCGAGTCGACGTGTCTTGCCGGGTCGGCTAGTTTGGCCGGCTTGCGGGGCTTGGGCGGGTCGAGTGACCCGGCCAAGCACGTGCCGGTATTGAGGGGCGATGCCAACCCCGTTGTTTTTTAAGAGGATCCGGGTTCCGTTGCCTGTCCGGGGTCCATCCCCCCGACAGTAGTCCCCGAAGCTGTGAAGGTCCGCCGTCTTCGGATAAGTGGGCCTTCACAGTTTCCCCCTTAAGCAAGTGGATTCTGCGAGCGCCGGGTCCGGCAACACCCACTGTGTGCCGGTTTTCTCGGAAACCGGATCGTGGCATCCCGGCCGTGGCGGGGACCGAGAAGTCTGCCGAATCTTTGGGAAATCCCTCGGGCTTTGCGCGGGCGCCACGTGGTGCCCGGAAGTTGGAGGGGCCTGATAGGCCACGCGCGTGACGGGACCGGGCGACGGGCTGGGGCCCACCGCCGCGCGCCCTCGGCCCAAGCGCGCAGATTTATTGCGGCGTCCGAGGGCCAGCTGCTCTTCCCCGGGCAGTTACTGCGCGTGTACCTGCGCACTTATTGCGGGGTAGTGGAACGGGCGCGTGCCGACGATCCCACTTCCCCACTTCCCCATGTTCAAACCAAGGTTTGTAAATCGGGGGGCAGGGGGGCGGCGGACATTATTCTCGCTCACGCCCTCGTGTACCTTTGCTCTCGCTCCGCTCTTTGCAACTGACGCACTGCGGCGCCCACTGCTCCTAGCAGAACTCCTTCACCGTCCATCTTCCTTCTTCTTCCTTTGATCATGCCGCTGCCATCGGGCTCCTGGATGGGTTCGAATGTCACCTCCGAGGGCATCACCCAACTCCGGGCGACGTGGCACCTGCCGCGGGAGACGGACATCGGCGTCCGCCTGCCGCGCGGCAAGCAGAGGCCTCGGCCCGAGGGGCAGGAGCGCGTGGTCTTCCTCACGCACTTTGAGCGCGGGTTCGGGCTGCCGGCGAGCACCTTCTTCCGCGCGTTCCTGGAGTTCTTCGGGCTCCAGCTGCATCATCTTGGCGCCGGCGCCATCGTCCAGCTCTCCAGCTTCATCACCCTCTGCAAGGGGTACATGGGGGTCGAGCCTACCATCAACCTCTGGGCGCGCTTCTTCTCCTTGAAGCAGCAGGGCCCGTCGGCCGGGGAGTTCGCCGATTGCGGTGCCGCCGTCATCTCGAAGCGGTTGGGGAGGATTTCCCCAAGATCCCGCTGGAGGATTCTGCCAAGAAGTGGGAGAACTCCTTCTTCTTCGTCCGCAACCTTGGTGCGGATCGCATCAACCTTCCGGCCTTCGCCATCGCACCGCCGCGGGCGAAGATGAACTGGGGCTACTCGCCCAGGCGCCCGTCGCAGGAGATCGTCAATCTCTGCGAGCGGGTGACGGTGATGAGGACGCGGGAGGGGCTCACCGGCACCGACCTCCTTGCCGCGTTCATCATGCGCCGGGTCCTTCCGCTTCAGGGGCGCTTCTGCCTCATCGGCGAAATGGTCGGCTGTCAAGACCCCAACCGCATGGGGTCGACGCGGCTGTCCGCGGAGCAGATCGCACGCGGCGTGAATGCCATCTCCAAGGCTAACCTTGGGGAGGACTGGCGGTTCGGCAAGGCGCCGTACAGCCAGTCGAACCCGGCGCCGTAGGTGAGTGTCTAGTCTTCTTACTTTGCTGCCGCGCACCTTCTCATCCGTCCTGACGTGTCGCGGTGGGTACTTCTGAACGCGATTCGGCATCCTTACGCCCGGGCCCCGTCGCAGGTGGCGCCGATGGCGCCAGAGGAGCCCGCGGCTCATGGCGGGGAGGAGGAGGCCGAGTCCGACGCCGGCGCTGGACGTCGCGTGGGTAAGTCTCCTGTTTTTCTTCATGTGTCTTGAATTGCTGACCACGGCACGGAACGGTCTGTGATGACACCAGTTGTCGGTGTAGTGGCGTTGGGCGGGGGAGGCGGCGACGCGGGCTGAGCCGTGTCCTCGCATGGGGCGGCGCCGAGCCGCGACCCCGGGCCCCGGGCCCCGAAGCGCACGGCGGACCCGGCCGGGGCCGGGAGGCCGGCCAAGAGGAAGCGCGGCGGCGGGCACGGGAGGCCAACCCTGGTCCCGATCTTGGCGGGGTAAGCTTCATCTCTCGTTTGCGCTCATATTTTTTTCTTGAGCTAGTCTTGTTTCTTTTCTGCTCATTCTGTCTTCTTCTTCAGGTCGCCAATCGCGCTGGCGAGGGCGGCGGCGGAAGCCGCAGCCGCCGAAGGGGCCGCGTTCCGCAGGAGCCGGTCTGACCTCGCCGACCAGGCCGAGGTGGAGGGACGAGCCGACTCGGACCTCAGCCTGGATCCGAATGACGCCGAAGCCTTGGCCTGGCGAGACAGGAACCGGGCCGCGGCGGAGCTGGAGGCGGCGTCGGTCCATGCTTGGACCGGCGCGGCGGCGGCATGGGCGCGAGCCGGCACGGAGCCGGCTTGGCACGAGATGCCGGAGGGCACAATGGTGGCGGCGAGGGTCTTTGAGCCGTCGCCGGTGAGGGGGCGCGGCCGTGGAGGCCAGACTCAGGTGGTGATCCCCGACCGGGAGGTCGTGGAGGTGGCAGATGACACCCCATCGCGGGCCAACATGGTCGAGCGCGCGGGGACTGATGGTGGTGGAGGCGGCGTCGTTTTGGAAGAGACGCTGCGGGCGGCAGTGTCGGAGGCACCGCCGGTTTTGGAGGAGGCACAGCGGGCGGCGGTGCCGGAGGCTACCCTGGCAGCTGGGCCGGAGACAGCGACGCAGGGCGTCCCGGCGTCCAGGTCATTGTCGGCACTGGGAGGGGCGTCGGGGGAGGTGCTGGCCGCGTCGCGAGTGGCCAGTGGGGAGTCCGCCTTCGTGCCCCGGCAGGGAGGGCGCCGAGCTGCCGTGCCGCAGCCGGCGCGGAGTGGGGGCGCCGTTGTCATTGGGCCTCAGACCCAGGAGGAGGTAGCACTGGACGCCGTCAGCCGCCTCCTGCGAGGCCGGACAGAACGGCTCGAGGCCTTCGCCCAGGCCGAGGTGGAGCGGACGCGCGACCTGGAGCGCGCCGTTCTGGTAAGTCTTCTTGTAATTTCTTCTTTGTGGGGGCACGCCAGCGCACGCACTGGGTGCAGCCCCCGAGGTTCGGGCCAACTACGTAGTAGTTGGGTCGAATCTTTAGAGTGTTGGCCTTGTTCTGATTTCTGCTTTCTTCAGCATCTCGACGCCTTCCGGGTTGTCGCCTACAATCGTCTCTTGGGCAAGCACCTGGAGCTCATGGAGCAGCTTGCCGCCAAGGAGGAGGAGCTCCACGTCGCCGCAGGTATTCTTGTGCTCTTTTCTAGTGGGGGCGCGCTAGCGCACCCACTGGGTGTAGCCCCCGAGATTCGGGCCAACTGTGTGACAGTTGGGCCAAATCTTAAGTCTTGCTTTTTTTTTTCTTCTGCCGAGTCCTTCTTTTTCGCAGCCGAGGTGCTGTCCTGGCGGACTTGTCTGCTCCGGGCCGGTCATCACTACGACCGGCTTGTTGCCGACACCGGCCGTCTTGGCGTCGAAGCGGCGCAGGCGAGGGCGGAGGCGGCCACGGCTCGGCGGTCTCTCGACGAGGCCAACCGGCTACATGAGCAGCTGGCGGGTCACAAGAGACGCCTCTAGGCCGAGGAGGAGCTCCTTAAGGCGGAAGCCACCAAGGTGGCAGAGGCGCAGCAGGCCCTGGTGGAGGCGGACCAGCGGCGCGGCCAGCTGGCCGACGACAAGGGCCAGCTCCAGGCCGAGGTGGATCGCCTGCAGGGGCAGGTCACCACAGCTGAGGGGGCCCGTCAGGACGAGGCCCGTCGCCGCGAGGCGGCCGAGAAGGCGGCCGAAGACAAGGACGCCGAGCTGAAGGCGGCCCGTGCCAAGGCGGCCGATCTGGAGAAGGCGCTCGAGGAGCGCAACAGCGCCATCGAACGGGAGCGGCGTGGTACGTTGCTTGAGGAGCAGCACATGGAAGAGTCATTCTCCGGTAAGGGCTTTTTCTTGTCGTTTGCCAGGTCGGGATCCGGCCTTTCTTTCTTGTTGTTGTTCTTCTAACTCGCTTCTTCCTTTGCGGCAGGGGCCTTCCCGGAGATGCAGCGGTTGGCGGAGGAAGCCGTCCGCTATCAGCGCGACCCGACCGACATAGTTGGGTCCGGGACAGATCCGCGGGTGGCCTGGACCTTCCTAGAGATCATCGCCGCCACTGAGGCCCGCCTGCAGGTCCTGGGAATGAAGTTGGGGCGGCTGTCCCAGGACGACACCACAATGACGGCGGCCCTATGGCCGGACTCCATCCAACCGAGCATCTTCTCGCGCTTGGCATGTTGGTTGGAGATGGGGCCAGACCGGCTTGGCGAGTGGCGCATCTCCGCCGCTCGTGCCGGTGGTGAGATGGCGCTCCAGTTCGCACTGTCCTGGCATCCGGACCTGCAGCTGGACGCGTTGATGGGCCAGCGGGCCGGTTCAGAGCAGCTCTTGCAGGAGCAAGCCGACCGGATCACCTCCCGGGCCAGCTACATCATCGAGTTCGCCTTCCATGATGAGCTCCATCCGGAGCGGACGGAAGACGACAGGGCCGTGGACGACGACGACTACGGCTTGCTCCTCCACGATCCGGAGGGGAGCTCGGAGGAGACGGGCGTCTACCGCGACGCGGGTGCCGAGGAGGACACCGACGCCTCGCTGGACCCGGAGGCCGCCAGGGGAGAGCCGTCGATGTTGCGACGCGGCGCTGGAGATGCCTGAGACACTTTGTGTAAAATCTATTAAATAGCAGGTCCACCCACCCACCGGGGGTTTTAGGGTGTAATGAACTCGAACCGTGGGCCTTTTCTTAAATACTTGTGTAGATGTCGTGGGTGCTTTTGCTTTTTGCCTTCCGTTTTTTGGACCGATTTCATGCGCTTTTCCTTTCTCAAACCTCCCCCCGCGAGTCAGATGGCCGAGGCTCTGGTCCATGACAAGGAGTTCGGTTCTTTGAGAGGAGCGCGCAGGACTTGGGTCCCTCGAAACGTTGAGCGCGAGCGAAACACCCACTGGGCCGGCTGGCGGCAATCCGGCGAAGCCGGTTGGCGAGTAGCCGGTCGTGCGGCTATTCATTTGATGAATGGTGGGCCGGGTTGATCGACCGGGCAGCCTTTGACTTAGTGTATGAAGCGTAAAGGAGTTTTGGCCCGTTGTGCTTGCCAGCCGACAGCCAAAGCTGGATCTGTGGCTTTAGGGCAAAGTGGGGGACCACGACATCCTAACTTTATCAGGAATCACCAAGTAAGGCGGCGGGGTGGCGACCGAGCCGGCCAGCCCCCGAGCCCCCGGGTCAAGCGAGTCGGACCGGTGGCCGGGTTCAGTGGTATAGTGATGCAAGAAAATAGGGACACAATAAATTGGTCGACAAAAGGCAGCCCCCGAGTCTCGTTCGGGGACCCCATGGTTTCATGCGTTTACAAAAGGCGACGATGCATACGCTCGTGCGGCTAACTGTAAAACGGGTGGATGAGTTCCGCGTTCCACGGCCGGGTCGTTTCTTCACCGGCGGTCTCCTTCTTGCACTTCCTTGACTTGTGTGCGTCGATGAGGTAGTAGGCGTTGCAGTCGCGCAAGGCCCTGCTCACGATGAATGGGCCCTCCCATGGAGGGGACAACTTGTGCTGGCCTGCCTGCTCTTGGACGAGTCGGAGGATGAGGTCTCCCTCGCGGAACGCGAGGGGCTTGGTCTTCTTGCCGTGGTAGTGCCTCAGGCCTTGCTGGTAGATGGCCGAGCGACTGAGCGCCAGGAGGCGTGCTTCTTCGAGCAGGTCGACGCCATCTTCATGAGCTTCTCTGGCTTCGGCTTTGGTGTACATCGCGACGCGCGGCGAGTCGAACTCGACATCGGTCGGGATGACGGCTTCGGCTTCGTAGACGAGAAAGAACGTGGTGAACCCGGTCGACCGATTCGGCGTGGTGCGTAGACTCCAGAGAACGGCTGGTAACTCATCAAGCCAGCTGCCGGGTGAGCGGATGAGTGGCTCAACGAGTTGCGGCTTGACGCCGGACAGGATGAGTCCATTAGCCCACTTGACCTGCCCATTGGACTACAGATGCGCAATGGAGGCCAGGTCGAGGCGGATGCCGGAGACGGAGCAGTATTGCTCGAGCACGCCCTTGGCGAAGTTGGTGCCGTTGTCGGTGATGATGCTGTTCGGCATGCCGTAGCGCACCACTATGTCCTTGATGAACCAGACGACTGTTGGCCCGTCCAGTTTCTTGATTGGTCTTGCCTTGATCCACTTGGTAAATTTGTCCACTGCCACCAGCAAGTGCGTCATGCCGCCTCGAGCGGTTTTGAAGGGTCCCACCATGTCGAGTCCCCAGACCGCGAAGGGCCAGGCGATTGGTATGGTGCGGAGTGCTGACGCCGGCTGGTGGCTGCATTTGCTGAAGCGCTGGCATCCCTCACACTTGAGGATGAGCGACTCGACATCTTGGAGGGCCGTGGACCAGTAGAAACCGTGACGGAATGCCTTGGCCACCAGGGATCGTGATGCGGCGTGGTGCCCACGCTCACCCTGATGTATGTCGAGGAGGTTGTCGATGCCCCGTTCCTGCTCGAGGCAGTGCTGGAACACGCCAGTGGAGCTGCGCTTGACGAGCTCGTTGTTGATGATGCTGTAGGTGGACGCCCGACGCTGCACTTGCCGAGCTTCGGTCTCGTCCATAGGGAGAACCCCGTTCTCCAAAAATTCTGATATTGGGAGGGCCCAAGATGGAGCCGTAACCACGGCGAAGACGGCCACCAGGGTGGGTTCCGAGTCGGCAGCCCCTGAGCCGGGTTGAGCAGCCCCCGGGTTGGGGATGGCGACGGCCGGGTCCGAGACGATGGTGGCCGGGTCCAGCTAAGCAGCCCCTGGGCCGGGTTCAGTAGTCCCCGAGCCGGGTTGAGGTGCGGCCGAGTCGTCTGGAACGTGGATGGGCTCAGAGTCCGGCGATGGCTTGACGGACGGCTTGTGCAGGTGCTCAAGGGAGACGCCGGACGGGATGGCTTGTCGTGACGAGGTGATGTTGGCAAGCGTGTCGGCTGCTTCATTCTCCGCACGCGGGACGTGGAGGAACTCGCAGCCCTCGAAGGATCCGGACAGCTTCTGGACGAGGAAGCGGTAGCTTGCCATGTTGGAGCCGCGGGCGTCCCATTCGCCGGAGCACTGCTGCACCACCAGGTCCGAGTCACCGTAGCACAGGATGTGCCGGATGCCGAGTTCCTTGGCAAGCCGGAGGCCATGCACAAGGGCTTCGTACTCGGCGACGTTGTTGGAGGCGGCGAAGTGGATCTGGAGTGCGTAGCGGAGCCGGTCGCCCTTCGGGGACGATAGTGCGATGCCGACCCCCAAGCCAAGTCGCATCTTGGACCCGTCGAAGTGCATGCGCCAATGCGTCGAGTCGGGAGGCGGCGGCAAGTACTGGGTCTCGGTCCAGTCGACGAGGAAGTCAGCCAGGGCTTGAGACTTGATCGCGGTGCGGGGCTCGTAGAGGATGGTGTGGCCGGCTAGCTGGATCACCCACTTGGCAACCCGGCCAGAGGCATCCCGGCACCCGATGATTTCTCCGATAGGCGCCGTGCTGACCACGGTGACAACGTGCTCTTGGAAATACTGCTTCAGCTTCTTGGCGGTGAAGTGCATGCCGTAACACATCTTCTGGTAGTGCGGGTAGTTCTGCTTGGAGATGGAGAGCACCTCGTTTAGGTAGTAGACTGGGCGCTGGACGGCTTGGATCTTGCCCTTCTCTGGTCGCTCGACCACCAGCACCGTGGTGACCGCCCACGAGGTTGCGACTATGTAGAGCAACAACGGCTCCTTGTCGGTCGGCGCGGCCAGGACTGGTGTGGTGGAGAGCATGCGCTTGAGGTCTTGGAAGGCCTTGTCTGCCTTGCCGTTCCATTCGAACGGGCTCGTCTTCTTCATCAGCTAGTACAGGGGTAGCGCCCTCTCGCCCAGCCGGCTTAGAAACCGGCTGACCGAGGCCAAGCATCCGGTGAACTTCTGGACATCGCGTAGCCAAGCCGGCTTGCGCATGCGCTCGATGGCCTTGATCTTCTCCGGGTTCGCCTCAATGCCGCGTTCCGAGACGAGGAAGCCGAGTAGCTTTCCGGCCGGGACGCCGAAGATGCATTTTTCCAGGTTAAGCTTGACCTTGTATTCGCGGAGGTTGGCGAATGTTTCCTTCAAATCGTCGAGGAGCATGAGGTGCTGCTTGGTCTTCACCACGATGTCGTCCACGTATACGTGGATATTGCGACCGAGTTGCGGCAGCAGGCATTTCTGCATGCAGCGCTGGAAGGTGGCGCCAGCGTTCTTCAAGCCGAACGACATGGTGATGTAGCAATATGCCCCAAAGGGCATGATGAAGGACATCTTCAGGGCGTCGGCCGGGTCCAGCTTGATCTGGTGGTAGCCGGAGTAAGCGTCCAGGAAGGACAGGAGCTCACACCCGGCGGTCGAGTTGATGATTTGGTCGATCCGCGGGAGGGCGAACAGATCCTTGGGACAGGCCTTGTTGAGGCTGGTGTAGTCGATACACATGCACCAGGTCTTGTTCTTCTTGAGGACGAGGATTGGATTGGCCAGCCACTCGGGGTGAAACACTTCCATTATGAAGCCGGCCGCCAAAAGCTTGGCGACCTCTTCACCAATGGTTCTTCTCTTCTCTTCGGAAAATCATCGTAGGGGTTGACGGACAGGCTTGGCGTCCTTGTGGACGTGAAGTTTGTGCTCGGCGTACTTCCTCGGGATGCCCGGCATGTCCTTGGGGGTCCGTGCGAAGATATCCCGATTCTCACCGAGGAAGTCGACGAGCTCGCCTTCCTATTTGCTGTCGAGGCGGGCACCTATGACAACGTACTTGCTGCAGCTGGGGTCTTCTGGGTTGAGCTTCACTTTCTTGTTCTCCTTGGAGGGCTTGAAGGCGGCCTTGTCGGCCGGGTCCGGGGTCGGGATCGACGCGGCGGAGGCCTCGCCTGCCAGGGCGACGATCCGGTCGAGCTGGCGCCGCTCCTCGGCAATGACCAGCGACTCGGCCAACTTGGCGCCGTCTCGGGCGCACTCCAGGGACTTGCGGTAATCACCGGTGATGGTGATGAGGCCCTTGGGACCCGACATCTTCATCTTCAGGTATGCGTAGTGGGGAACCGCCATGAACTTGGCGAGCGCGGGCCGGCCCAGCAACGCATGATACGTGCTGGACAGGTCCACCACCTTGAACCAGATCGGTTCACGCCGGAAGTGGCTGCTGTCACCGAACAGGACACCCAGCCGGACCCGGCCAATGGGGGAGTAGAAGAGGTCGGGCACGATGCCGTGGAAGATCGTTCGGGTCGGCTCCAGGTCCTCGGCCTTGAGGCCGAGCCTGGTCATCGTGTCGCGATAGAGGATGTTGATGCTGCTGCCACCGTCGATGAGGACTCGGGAGAACTTGCATGTGCGCCGCGCGACGATGGTGGGGTTGAGGACGAGGGCATAACCACCCGGACTCGGCATGACTGCCGGGTGGTCCTCCCGGGTCCAGGTGATCGGGCGATCCGACCAATGCATGAACTCTTGGTTGGCCGGGACGACAGTGTTCACCTCCTGCCAAAGGAGGCGCTCGCTGCGCTTGTCGTCGCCGAGGCTGGTGAAGACGATGTAGGCCGCGTTCTGGTCTGGGTAGGCGTCGTTGCACATCGCGCCGCCAGTTGGAGGTGGCGGTGGAGGCGGAGGCGGCTATCTCGCGCCTGGAGACGGAGCAGGAGGGGGCGGGACGTCGCCCCTCATGATGCACTTGGTGATGGCACACTGCCAAAGCGTGTGCGTGGAGGGTCTTGCGTCACTGTGGTGCTTGCAGGGGGCGTCGAGCATCTGCTCGAAGCTCAAGGCGTGTTGCCATGCCGTCTTGCCGGTTTGCCGGGGCTTAGCCGCTGGGTCCGCCGCGGGCTCGGTGGCTGCGACGAGACGGTTGTCGTGATGCGGCGTTGGCTAGTCGGCCTTGCGCTTGTTGTTCTGGTGATGCTGCTGCCAGCTGCTTTCGCCGGCCGGCTTCGGATGGGGAACCGGCTTCGCCTTGCTGGCTTCATCCAGCGCCACCTGGATCTTCATGGCAGAGTCGGCATTGGTGTACTTGTCCACCGTCACCATGAGCGCGGCCATGGTGGCCAGCTCGGAACGTAAGAGCTTGTGCTTGAGGAGGGTGCCGTCTCGGCACCCGCTGACGAAGTACTGGATCGCCTGGATGCCCTCGCAGCTGTTCCGGAGCTCGGTCCAGCGTGTGAGGTACTCGCGACCGGTCTCCATAGGCCCTTGCACGCACATGGTGAGCTGGCTAGGGCGGTCGGGTCGCTTGTAGGTCCCCGTGAAGTTGCGGACGAAGGCTTCCTCGAAGTCCACCCACGTGTTGATGCTGCCCATCGGCAGGCTGTTCAACCACGTGTGGGCCGACCCTTGAAGCATGAGCGGTGCATAGCGCACGGCGAGACGATGATTGGCACCGGTGATGCCAATGGTCGTGGTGTAGTCGGTGAGCCAGTCTTCTGGCTTCACCGTCCCGTTGTACTTGGGGGTGTCGCGGGGGAGCATGAATCCTTTGGGGAAGGGCTCCTCCCGGATGCGCGGGCCGAAGCACGCCGACCCGATAGTGCCGCTCTCGTCCACCTCCAGGGAGCGAGCGAGCCGATCGAGGCGGTGGCGAGCGTCGGTGTCGTCGATGGCGCGTGGGCCGAGTCGACTTGCGGCCAGGCCATGGGGGGCCGGGTTGGTTGGAGCCGGACGCCAACCATGCTGGCCGGGTCCGTGCTGGATCTCTAGGACGGGCTCGTCGCCCAATCCGCCGGCGGCTGTAGCGGCCGGGTCGCGCCGAGTCTGGGCTCAGCCGGAATGCGCCTCGCCGGGTGGCGAGGAAGCGGTGTGCAGAAGTTCGCCGGGCCCGCCAAGGCGGGCGGAGACGGATCCCGCCGGCTTGGCGAGCTGGTTGAGGCGGTCCTACTAGGTGTTGGCGGCGTGGAGGAGTTCGCTCATCCGCCCGATGCGCTCTTTCAGCTCCTCACCCGCGAGCTGGTCTAGGCCGGTTGCGGCTGCCTGGGCAGCGCACATGTTCTTCGCTCGGGTCTCGTAGACGGTTGGGACGGCGCCGAGGGCCCGACCAATCGCTCCTCCCCGGGCACGCACATCGGCGACCCGGCTTGGCTCGTCCACGATGGGCGTGAATCCGTAGGCGGCATTGCGCTCCAGCTGAGCGGCGTCCAGGCGACGCTGAGTGGCGGCGAGCGTCTCGGACAGGTCCAGCATCTGCTGGCGCCTTTCCTCGAGCTGGGTTCGGGCCTCAGCGACGTTGGTGGCATCGACGTCGGTGCCGATGGGGACGCGGAGGCTCTGCATCGCGGCGCGCAATGGATCGGACGGCTCGATCCGATCCGCTATGGCCCTGACTTCGGCAGCCTCCCTCGTCTTGCTGGACGAGGAGGAGGCACCGTCGCCGGCGACGAAGACCTCCACATGGACATCCATTGCCCCGGCAGAAACGCCGCCACCGAGGGATAGGGGAGAGTCAGAGTAGCTGAGCACCTCGCTGGGGTACGTACTCGTCGGACGTGAACGCATCGGAGATGCACAGCGCGGCGAAGGAGGCGGCAAGCGCGCTGACGACGTCGTCCGCCAGCGCGACGGACTTGTCGGTGTAGGAGAAGGGCCCTGTCTGAAGCATGCTCCCGGCCAGCTCCTCGAGCTGCCCCACGGTGGGCGCCAACTGTTGTGGTGGGTGCACAGCAGATGCCAAGGGATGGCTAAAGAGAGGAGGAGGCTCGAGGACGCTGGTGGACTCCAGAGGCGGGGTTGGCATGAGCGGGCGGGGGACGTCGGACATACCCAGGTTCGGGGCTCTCCGGAGAGATAATACCCCTAGTCCTGCCGAGTATAGTTGGATGATCGATAGTAGAATGTTGCTGCTGGAGCTGTATGGAGGAGGAAGGAAGCTGGCCAAGGCTTGGGCTGCTCCTTCTCTCCGGTGTTGCTGTTTTGTGGCTAGTCCTATGCTTGCTTGCTTTTCTCTCGTATGTATTTTCTGCTTGCCCTCTCGCTCGCGCTTCTTTCTCTTTTGTATTATCATGGGCTCCCGGGGGGTTTTATAGTCCAACCCCCCGGGGGTACAATGGTAATGTTACAAGTCGGTGGGTCCGTATTGTCAGTGTTCGGGGACCCGGGCTAGGTCCCGCTGAGGGCTTGTGGTTCGCCAGGTTCCCCTAGGTGCGGGCCCCGCATGCCTAGGGGGACTGTGCGCCGTCTTGTTGATCATCAGGGCGTGGCCGAGTCGAGTCGCGTACAGTGCTCTCCGTTAGGTTGCCGCTTGGTGTCATCAGCGGTGAAGGTGGGGGCACTGTAGCCACGCCGACCCTGGTCAGCGGGTAGGTGAGGGGCACTGTTGCCACGTTCCTACTGACCAGAGGCATGGGCGGGGCACTATTGCCTCAGTCATCGTTGATTGAAGTCTCGTCCCCATCATACGGCCTGGATGGGACGGGAGTTGACCCGTGGCTGGATTGCGTAGCACGCCACGGGTGGTGCTGGCTTGTCGAGGAGGCTTTGGTCGTGCGGGTTCGGCTGTCTTGCGCTAGTTGTTGGGGCCGAGTTAATGTGTCTTGTCGGGTCGGCTAGTCTGGCCGGCTTGCGGGGCTTGGCCGGGTCGAGCGACCCAGCCAAGCGCGTGCCGGTTGTCGGTGTCAAAACCGGCGGATCTCGGGTAGGGGGTCCCGAACTATGCGTCTAGGCCGGATGGTAACAGGAGGCAGGGGACACAATGTTTTACCCATGTTCGGGCCCTCTTGATGGAGGTAAAACCCTACGTCCTGCTTGATTGATATTGATGATATGGGTAGTACAAGAGTAGATCTACCACGAGATCAGAGAGGCTAAACCCTAGAAGCTAGCCTATGGTATGATTGTATGTTGTGATTGTTGTCCTACGGACTAAAACCCTTCGGTTTATATAGACATCGGAGAGGGTTAGGGTTACACAAGGTCGGTTACAAAGGAGGAGATATCCATATCCGTATTGCCTAGCTTGCCTTCCACGCCAAGTAGAGTCCCATCTGGACACGAGACGAAGTCTTCAATCTTGCATCTTCATAGTCTAACAATCCGGCCAATGGAGATAGTCCGGCTGTCCGGAGACCCCCTAATCTAGGACTCCCTCAGTAGCCCCTGAACCAGGCTTCAATGACGATGAGTCCGGCGCGCAGTATTGTCTTCGGCATTGCAAGGCGGGTTCCTTCTCCGAATACATCACAGAAGAATTTGAATACGAGGATAGTGTCCGACCCTGCAAAATAAGTTCCACATACCGCCGTAGAGAGAATAATATTTTCGCAAATCAAATTTGCTGACTTGTTTTGGCAGCATGACGTTATGTCATGGCCCAGTGATTATTTGAACCATTTTTCTTCAACCAGCTCCACACATAACGCGAGGTGGTTTCTTGAAACGTCTTGTCAAAGCAGAGATCGTGTTCCCCCAATTATGGGATTCTCATTAATGCGGTCGTGGGTAACCCAACCGTGTCTAGGACTCCTAGATTATAGGCAAGTCCTAAACGGCTACGGAGAGGACGCTTGATATTCACCCTCTTTATAAAGGGACAAGGTTTTCGATTTTTCCCTCTCGTGCTCAATCGAAACCTTCCCCCGCCTCAAGTTCCAACACCCAAAGCCCAGGTTAGGTGCTCCGGATCTTCAATCATGTCTGGATCCAGCCTTCAAGGCTGATGGATGCCCTCCTCTGTGACGGAAGAGGACATCAAGATGTTGAGGGAGGCCAGATACCTGACCGCCGAGGTTTCGCATCGGCTTCCTGCTCGAGGGCAGGTCATCCCTACTCCCGAACCCAACGAGAACGTCGTGTTCGTCTCCCACTTCCTCCGAGGCCTAGGCCTCACTCTGGATCCCTTCGTCAGGGGTTTGATGTTCTATTACGGGCTAGATTTCCACGATCTAGCTCTGGACTCCTTTCTCCACATCTCGACATTTATTGTCGTGTGTGAGGCCTTCCTCCGCATTACCCCTCACTTCGGCCTGTGGCTCAAGACCTTTGAAGTGAAGCCGAAGATGATCGAGGGGCAACATGCAGCGTGCGGAGGTGCATCAATAGGCAAGATGGCAGGAGCTCCATGGCCGAAAGGTTCCTTTCCAGAGGTGTCCGAATTATGGCAACGGGAGTGGTTTTACGTCACAGCTCCCAGAAGTGCCAAGTTGGCGGCTGCCCCCACTTTCCGCTCGCCCCCCCACCACGACTAATGTCATGGATTAGCAGAGGTCTGAGCTAGGGTCCAGCCAAGGACGTGCCTATACTGCAAAGCCGCATTCGAGATCTCTTTGAGGGAGATTTTAATTTGGTCATGGTAATACAAGTTATGCTGGTTTGTCAAGTCCAGCCTTGCAAACGCCGGCCCCTTCGCTTGTGGGAGTTCAACCCAGAAGGACTGCGTGCCATTCAAAGTTTCCTCGGCCTGACGCATGAGGAGATGTACAAGTCATTCTTTGGACCTCAAATAGAATGTTCGGATGCTACTAAGGACGTGGGCCTGAGCAGTAACCGCGCCGCCGAACAAGTAAGAAATCCTCTAGCCAAACACACTGTCCTTTATTCATCATGAAGTTATTTCTGAGAGTTCGCTCTTTGACCAGGACTGGCTAACAAAGGCGAAGATGATTCGGTGTTTGGCCCCCCTCCCTGAGGGTTTGGAAAATCCGGTATTGGAACAGATGCTCAAGCTCGCACCTTGCCCGAAGCCCTCGAAGGAAGATACAGGGGGGGGGGGATAATACGGGCGGATGCGGGCCCCCATCGCTGCCAGTTCCCACCGAGGGAATGAGTGTCTCTATGAAGGAGGATAACCGGGGGAGGAAAAGGACTGCTTCCGAGGATCCGGAAGCCGAGGCCTCCAAACGAGAGAAGAAGTCTCCCACAGAGGGTCCCACCTCAGGGGGTGCTTTTGCCGCACAAAGTCCGCGGGGGATCAGCCCTCCAACGAGTCGTAAGTGATCCAAAAAATACTTTAATAGTGAAGGTATACTATCTTTCTTCTGAGAAAATAACCGCCGCATATATCTTGTAGTTCGGGCCTTAGCCCCTCTCAGTTGAGCTCGTCTTCGGGGGATCTTCTTCCAGAGATGATGGAGAGCGAAACGCCTCCCCCGGACTCCTCCGCTCAAGAAGCGGGCGACCCTGAAGTGTCGTCATGGAGGGCCTCTCCGGATATGGTGAGGCCAGAAGATAATCCCATAGACCCCCGAAGTCCCCAGTGTCCGGCTCCCGAAGAGAGCAAACAAAAGAGTTCGGCACCGTCTGGTATGCGGTCGGACGTTCTGAGGGAGCTGGTGGGGCGAGCGGCCATCTCAGAAGAACACCGTACGCTGATGGGTATGGTGATGGAGAGAATTTCGTCCGCCGAAAGCGGATTACATGAAGCCTTTATAAGTCTACTGACAGGCTTTGAGGTACGTGAGATAATATGTGATAGTACCACACATGTTAGGTGTGCCCTGTGTAGATAGTAGCCACTGAGACTCTGGTTGTCGTCGAGGATGGTGGCGAACAGAGGATCATAGTCCCAGGCAATAACCAGACTGCCCTTATGTGCAGGTGGTGGAAGCTCCGGTGGCTGGCCGGACTAGTGAGTTTGCCAAATTAAAACGGCAACTGGATGTGGCAGACGCCGACATCGAGCTTGTTAACAAGAGGCTTGACGAGGCACAGGGTAAGTGTTATTATCTGGTGAACGCCACATAGTAAGAGCAGCGTGATGCCAGTATCTTTAATATGTTGTGAGTGCAGATGGAGCTGCCACCATGGAAACCTTGCGGGCAGAACTTGCCCGAGCCAAGGAACAAGCGAGGATTAGGAATGCGGTTGCTTTGAGGGAGGCTAAAGAGTTGAAAGCCGAGAAGGCCACACATTGCGAGAGTCAAGAGAAGATGGCCATAGAATTAAAAGACACTGCCGACCGTTGCCGGCTCCTTGAAAAAGAAAACCGAGCGAAGGCAACGAACCTTGAGAAGGCCATGATGGTGGACAAAGACACCCGCTCTGCTATGAGAGCGAAGAAGGAGGAGCTGTGGGAAGCCGGGGATATTGTGGCTGGGAAGCCCTTCATGCTAAGGAGGAAGTTCGGAGATCCACGGTATGCCCCTCTGGATCGGCTGTGGAGTTCAGCAGATGCGTATATGGATTTGGCGGCGAGCGCTGCCGATGCGGCCAAATACTTCCAAGGTCAAACGGATCATGAAGTGGACAAGCTATTCTGGTCGCAATTCAACGTTCCAGAGCGTACGCTTCCATTGACTGATTAGCTAGCCGAATGGGCCAAACTAAATAGGTTGTCCGGACTCGCCATGAGGTCTGTCGTGGATCATCTATGGCCGGAAAAGCCAAAGCCGAATAGCTATTTCAGTTTTGTGCAGCGGTTCCTTGGTGCGGTGCCGTGCATTAATGCGATGAAGAGGTCGGCGTGCATAGAAGGCTCGTGGATGGCCCTTGCCCGTGTTAAAGCATACCGGGCGGAGATGGACGCTACCACTATTGTGGCGCAGGGTTCGGCCATAGGCCGAGTGGCTGCCGAGCACTATTTCGAGGAGGTTCTCGAGGGTGCTCGTTTGATAGAGGCCCAGTGCTCGAAGAATATTATGTTTGAGTGATATGTATTCTCATTGTAAACACAATGCTTTTATGAAATTTTATAAGGCTATGTTTATACTTTTGCCTGAAAGTAGTATGATGCCTCCTGTGCGGCCGTTTATGTATACATGTGTATAACCTGAAAGATTGCAGCCGTCGGCTTCAACCCCCACGCATATAATGCGAAGGTGCTCGCGAAAAATGCGTGTTCACACTTAACCCAACGTCTTGGTCCTATTAAGGAGGTGATGGCGTAGCGAACGAGGCAACCGGACTATAATGCTTTAACACTTTCACTTAGCCATAGGAGTTTGACAGTGGGGCTACTAGATAGCCCCTAGTGGCTCCGCACTCTCCCGATCTCGGGGTACGTACATGTCTGGCTGGAAAACGGCCCTTCGTTAAGGCGGAGGAATTCTAATATTCCGATAGGTCATCGAGTGGTTGACCAGTCTCATGCTATATCATGACAGTCAGTTTTCGGCTTTCTCTACTGAGGTGCTCGTCCGGATGAACCAGGGCACAATTGTAGTAGTTCTCTTGGTGCTGCCTTAGCCGATAAAGCAAAACATAAGGCACCAAAACACAGGAGCCGGGCAAACCCAACATTTGACCAAAGACAATGATTCGGAGCTGATGCATATAAGGCCAAAGTCGCGACGCCGAACACTCCCTAAGGTATTCGGTCTTTATGGTATAAACCGGGCCTAAATAGTGCCCTTTGTAAGAAGCCCCTTGTGTCCAGGTACGTGCATTATTCTGACGTGGCCACATGCCAAGACGTCAGCATCCTTCCCAATTGTGCTGAGAATTCGGTGGATGTGTATCAACAAGAGACAGTAAAAAAGGTTTACACAGGGTCTTAATCTAAAAAGAATCCTTGGAACGGGTCCCTGCTGCACGTCTGCGCCTGTGTCTCCGTTGTGCCGTATCCTGGACGGGTGTAGCATGATGGTCATCTGTAAAAGAGAGGAATTTAGGTGAAAAAGTTGTCGTGTAGAGAGATAGTTTTTAAAGAAACCATGTATAACTAGAAATGAGTATAAATTGCCACTTGTCTGCGCGCGTTGGGCCCCTTGTATTTGTAATAGGGGCGTGGCCATCAATCCGGTATGAATTACATATAGCAGCGCCGGACTCGTCTAACCGCGTCCGTGGTCTTGACGACCTATCAAATACTTTAGTTGGCGAGGCCGTTTTTAGTGTGCGGCTGCCAAGGCAGTCGCATTCTCTTCGGTGCACAAGGATCGCTTAATACTTCCGTTCACTGTAATGATGCCACGTGGACCGGGCATCTTGAGCGTCAGGGAAGCGTAATGTGGTATTGCATTAAAGCGAGCAAAAGCTTCGCGTCCAAGTAGTGCTTGATAGCCACTTTGGAACGGAGCGATGTGGAAGGTTAAATGTTCGCTATGGAAGTTATCAGGGAAGCCGAATATAACCTTTAGTAGCAGGGAGCCCGTGCAATGAGCCCCTGGGCCTGGCGTTACTCCTTTAAAGGTAGTATTGCTATGGCAAATTTTCTTTGGGTCTATCCCCATTTCACGGATTGTATCCTGGTATATCCGGTTGAGACTGCTGCCACCGTCCATCAGGACTCGTGTGAAGTGGTATCCGTCGATTATTGGGTGTAATACCAGGGCATCCCATCTTGCACGTCGGATACTTGCTGAGTAATCACGATGGTCGAAAGTGATCGGTTGAGACGACCAGTGGCAGGACTCCGCGGTGATAGGCCCTTGGGCATATTTTTCTGGGAGTGCCATTTTGTTTCTCCCCTTGATCACGTGTAACACGTTTACTGTTTTGACTTCTGGTGGAAATTTCTTTTGTTCCCTAGTGTCTTGCTTGAGAGGCTCATCCTCGTCTTCACTTGGTGTATCCTCCCCCTTGTGTACGTCGCTGAGCTTGCTGTACTTCTTGAAGACCCAACATTCTCTGTGGGTATGATTAGTGGGTTTACCAGCGGTGCTATGGATCTGATATATTTGGTCCAGAATTTTGTTTAGGCTGGACAGTTCGTCTCTGGCGCCTTTAGAGGGCAACTTTTGCTGACCTGGCCGAGAGCTTTTCAATCCAGCATTTACTGCCGTGCTCTTCGTGCTGTCTTCTTTATTCCGGCGTTTGTTATTGCTGTTGCGCCGTGATTTCCCGTTTCCATCTCTAACTTCGGATGTACTGGGGTTGCTGGTGCTGCATCTAGCTAGCCAGCTGTCCTCACCCGCGCAAAAGCGGGTCATGAGGCTTGTTAATGTTGCCATTGTTCTCGGCTTTTCTTGGCCGAGGTGTCTGGCAAGCCATTCGTCACGGACGCTATGCTTAAAAGCTGCCAAGGCTTCGGCGTCCGGACAGTCGACAATTTGGTTCTTTTTAGTAAGAAACCTGTTCCAAAGCTTTCGGGCTGACTCTCCGGGCTGTTGAGTTATATGACTCAAATCATCCACGTCCGGAGGTCGGACATAAGTCCCTTGAAAATTTGCCCGAAAGGCGTCTTTGAGCTCTTCCCAACTTCCAATGGATCTTTTGGGGAGGCTCTTAAGCCAGTGCCGAGCTGGCCCTTTGAGTTTGAGGGGTAAATACTTAATGGCGTGGAGATCATCTCCCCGAGCCATGTGGATATGGAGGATATAGTCCTCAATCCAGACCCCAGGGTCTGTTGTTCCATCGTATGCCTCTATGTTTACGGGTTTGAATCCCTCTGGAAATTCATGGTCCAGCACCTCATCGGTGAAACATAGGGGGTGTGCGGCACCCCTATATCTGGGTGTACCGCGTTGTTCGGATGTTTGTTGTGTTGCATCGTATGCTGGAGCACGCTTGCATGGTCCGTAGATGGATCTGGTTTCGCCCTCCTTTTGATGCGAGCC
The DNA here is from genome assembly GCF_003073215.2 of Triticum urartu. Classification (NCBI taxonomy): domain Eukaryota; kingdom Viridiplantae; phylum Streptophyta; class Magnoliopsida; order Poales; family Poaceae; genus Triticum; species Triticum urartu. The sequence goes on along the minus strand of NC_053025.1, from coordinate 489,654,470 downwards.
CTCGCGTAGACCGCGTACTGGCTTATGTGCGGCGTTGCTTGCCGCTTTATGTTGGCCGTGAGGTCGTCTATCCGGCCAGATGGCTGTTTTAATTTTTGGTTGTGGGGGGTCTGAGGCCTCCTCATCGAATTCAGGTAGCAACTTCCACTTTGGGTAGCTCTTGGTGGGGCGATTGCCGCCGTACTTTGCTGCTGTGTTGAGTACTTTACTCCATCTGATTTGTAGTGTGTCCTGCGCAGCCTTGAGCCTTTGCTTCTGCTTTTTCAGACTCCTCGCGGTGGCAACAAGCCTTTGACGGGCATTCTGTTGCTCCGGGTGCCTGTCCGGCGTTATGTCGTCCGAACTATTATCTTTGACAGAATTGGTTTGTTCGGTTTGATTCTCCGTATTGCCGTGGTCCGGCGGTGGTTCGCCCTGCTCCAACGTTGGGTCTGTATGATCGTTATTTCTGCCGAGGCGGGATTTGGGGCGGCGGTTGCGCCATCGCTTTGACTGCTTCTCGAGGGAACAAGCCTTCGGTGCGTCCTTCCGTTCCTCGTCGTCGTCTTCTTTTGGTGTGTCCACCATGTATACGTCATATGATGAGGTGGACGTCCAGCGCCCTGTGGGCGGTGGTTGCTCTTCCCCTCCCGCATCGTCGTCCATACCGTCGATGTCTTCGGAGTCGAAGTCGAGTATGTCGGTTGAGTCATCTACAGTGGCTATTAAGTGGGTGGTGGGTGGGCGTCGAATTTCATCGTCGTTCGCATCCCAATCCTGTGGGCCATAATCCGGCCAGGGCTCTCCTGACAAAGAGAGAGACCTTAGTGAATTCAGAATGTCGATGAAGGGCGAGTGCTGAAAGATATCCGCGGCGGTGAATTCCATGATCGGCGCCCAATCGGATTCGATTGGCAGGGGCGCGGGCGGTTTGGAGTCAGAAAAAGAGTCCGGCACCTTGGAGTCACGGGCTGCGCAGAGGATTATGCTGGTGTTCGGCTCGATCGCCGTTGAGACTGCAGCCCCTGAGGCAGTGTCTAACCACCCGTCCTCGATTGGCGCAGTTGGCTCTGAGCTAAGGGTCGGAGCTGATGCGGGCGCGGCCTCTGGGGTACTGTTCGGCGGCAGAGCTAGGTCATACCCATCGTGACAGTGCGGCGCGCTCGGCTGTGGCTCGAATCCGTCGAAGATCAAGTCTCCGCGGATGTCGGCCATGTAGTTCAAACTTCCAAATCTGACCTGACGGCCAGGGGCGTAGCTTTTAATCTGCTCCAGATGGCCAAGCGAATTAGCCCGCAGTGCAAAGCCGCCGAATACGAAGATCTGTCTGGGGAGAAAGGTCTCACCCTGGACCGTATCGCTATCGATGATAGTAGGAGCCATCAAGCCTAACGGCGATGACACAGAGGAACTCTTAATGAAAGCACCAATGTCGGTGTCAAGACCGGTGGATCTCGCGTAGGGGCTCCCGAACTGTGCGCCTAGGCCGGATGGTAACAGGAGGCAGGGGACACAATGTTTTACCCAGGTTCGGGCCCTCTTGATGGAGGTAAAACCCTACATCCTGCTTGATTGATATTGATGATATGGGTAGTACAAGAGTAGATCTACCACGAGATCAGAGAGGCTAAACCCTAGAAGCTAGCCTATGGTATGATTGTATGTTGTGATTGTTGTCCTACGGACTAAAACCCTTTGTTTTATATAGACACCGGAGAGGGTTAGGGTTACACAAGGTCGGTTACAAAGGAGGAGATATCCATATCCGTATTTCCTAGCTTGCCTTCCACGCCAAGTAGAGTCCCATCTGGACACGAGACGAAGTCTTCAATCTTGTATCTTCATACTCTAACAGTCCGGCCAATGGAGATAGTCCGGCTGTCCGGAGACCCCCTAATCCAAGACTCCCTCACCGGTATTGAGGGGCAGTGCCAACCCCGTTGTTTTTTGAAGAGGATCCGGGTTCCGTTGCCTGCCCGGGGTCTATCCCCCCGACAATCACCATGGTAGGGCGAAAGATCCTTGACGTTGAAGACGTCGCTCACGTTGTACTTGTCGCGCGGGAGGTCGATCTTGTAAGCATTGTTGTTGTAGCGTGCAAGCACCTTGTAGGGTCCATCTGCTCATGGTAGAAGTTTGGACTTCTGTTCATTGGGGAAACAGTCCTTGCGAAGGTGTAGCCACACGAGGTCTCCAATGTTGAATATCATGGGTTGCTTGTTGATGTTGAGCTTGGTCGCGAGTCATTGTACTTGGCGCTCGATGGTGTGCCTTGTATCTTCATGCATCTTCTTGAGATAGTTCACTCGGGTACTCGCTTCCATGCTGATGCGTTCTTGTAGTGGTAGAGGAAGAATGTCCAATGGGGACAACTGGTTGATACCGTAGATGACCTCGAAGGGGGACTTACCGGTAGTTGAATGTATTGCGCGGTTGTAGGCGTACTCGGCGACGGGTAGGCACTCATCCCACTCCTTGATGTTCCTCTTGATCAACACGCGTAGTAGAGTGGAGAATGTACAGTTCGTCACCTCCGTTTGGCCGTCGGTTTGTGGATGGTATGCCGTGGAGAATAGTAGCTTGATTCTGAGTTTGGCGCATAAGGTTTTCCAAAAGTAGCTTAGGAACTTGACGCCGCGGTCCGAGACTATCGTCTTTGGTACTCCATGGAGGTGCAATATTTCCCCACAGAAGAGATTGGCAACATGTGAAGCATCGTCTATCTTGTTGCAAGGAATGAAATGAGCCATCTTAGAGAATCGGTCCACAACAACAAACACGGAATCCTTTCCATTTCTAGTTCTAGGAAAACCAAGCACAAAATCCATGCTAATATCTTCCCATGGTTGATACGGAATTGGAAGAGGCATATAGAGACCTTGGGATTGAGCTTTAGACTTAGCTTTGCGACATTAGAGCATCAGTTGGTGAAGCGGTTGATGTCGCGGAATATCTTGGGCCAAAAATAGTTCTTGGAGAGTGTAGCAAATGTCTTATCGCGTCCAAAGTGTCCCATTAGTCCTCCTCCATGAGATTCTTGCAAAATCAACAAACGAGAGAAAACCCGGGGATGCATAGTTTGTTAGCTCTCATAAGGTAACCATATTTGATGTAATAGTGTTCCCAAGATGTATGCGTCAAACATTTGGCATAAGGAATAGCAAAATTAGGATCATGCGCATACATGTCTTTTATGTGTTCAAAGCCAATGACATCCAATTCAAGTTGAGTAACAAGCATGCACATGAGGGAAAGAGCGTCCGCCACAACATTTTCCTTACCTTTAATGTACTTGATGATATAAGGAAATGACTCTATGAATTCACTCCATTTAGCATGACGCTTATTCAACTTAGTTTGACCCTTAAGGTATTTAAGCGTTTCATGATCGGTATGAATGAAAAAATCATGAGGGCAAAGATAATGTTCCCATTCATGCAAAACTCGCACTAAAGCATATACTCCCTCTGTTCGGAATTACTTGTCTCGAAAATGGATGTATCTAGAATTAAAATACGTCTAGATACATCCATTTATGTGACAAGTAATTCCGAACGGAGGGAGTAGCTCTTTGTCATAGATGGGGTAATTGAGTTGCGCTCCGGAAAGTTTCTCACTAAAGTAAGCTATGGGGCGCTTCTATTGCGTTAACACACCTCCTATGCCATTACCACTAGCATCACAATGAATCTCAAAGGGTTTGTCAAAGTTGGGTAAAGCAATCACAGGAGCATGAGTAAGCAAATTCTTAAGCTCATTGAATGCGGTATCTTGGGATGGTCCCCAAACAAAAGGTGCATTCTTCTTGCTCAAAGCATGCAAAGATGAAGCAATGGTGCTAAAGTGCTTCACAAATCTATGGTAGAAACCTACTAAACCAAGGAAGCTACGCACTTGTTGCAAGTTGGTTGGTTGAGGCCAATTCCTAATAGCGTTGATCTTAGATTCATCAACATGAACACCCTTAGAAGACACAACGAAACCCAAGAAAACAAGCTTGTCAACACCGAAAAGGCATTTGTCCATATTAGCAAAAAGGTTCTCTTTTCTAAGAGTTTGTAGCACGGTCTTAAGGTGGGTGACATGATCTTTGAGAGATTTTCTAAACACAAGAATATCATCAAAGTAGTGCACAACAAATACACCAATATAAGGTCGAAAAACAAAATGCATGGGGCGCATGAAAGTACCGGGTGCTTTGGATAAACCCATTGGCATAACAAGACATTCATATAAGCCAAATTTGGTCTTAAATGCGGTTTTCCATTTATCACCTTCTTGGATGCGTATTTGATAGTAGCCACTCTTAAGATCAATCTTAGAGAAAATTGTGGCTCCGCAAAGTTCATCAAGCATATCGCACTGTGGCTTCGCTAGGCGTGGAATAGGGTAACGATAACGCATGTAATAGAATTGATAGCATGGCAATCGTAACACATGAGAAATGTACCATCTTTCTTGGGAACAAGGATTACCGGGACGACACAAGGGCTCAAACTTTCTCATACATGGCCATTGTTGATGAGTAGTTGTACTTGCCGTTGGATCTCCTTAGTTTCCTCGGGGTTGACGTGGTAGGGAGCCTTGTTAGGAAGAGGAGCTCCGGGGATGAGGTCAATTCGGTGCTCGATGCCTCGTAGAGGAGGTAGACCCGGAGGTAGCTCGTCGGGGAAAACATCTTCAAATTCCTGCAATAGAGAAGATAACACTAAAGGTAGATTGTGAGAGGTGTTAGCTTTTGGTGCTTCGTCCTTGCACAAAAGGACATAGTGCATGACACTAGATGGGTTCTCACACACTTCTCTTATCTCACTTTGGGTGGCAAATAGAACTAAGTTCTTCTTGTCGCTCATCATGGAGGCACTCATTTTGGGCTTGTGGCGCTCACTCTCTTTTTGGTGGTTCGCTCTCTCACTATTCTCTCCATGATGGGTGGTTTTCTTGTCGGCGATCACTTGGCTTGGAGACATAGGGCGAAGTACGTACTCCTTTCCTTTCATCTTGAATATATATTGATTCATTCGGCCGTTGTGCATGACACCTCGATCAAATTGCCATGGTCGCCCAAGAAGAAGGTGCAAAACGGTCATTGGAACGACATCACACTCGAAAGTGTCTTCGTAACTTCGATTTTGAAGGAGACTTGCACTCTATGCTCGACTTGGATAGTGCCAGAGTCGCTAAGCCATTGAACTTTGTAGGGATGTGGGTGCTTTGTCTTGACCAATTGCAGCTTGGAGCAAAGTTCTTCACTTGCTAAGTTATGGCAACTCCCTCCATCGATGATGACCTTGATGGACCTTCCATTGATGCCGTCCTTGGTATGAAAGATATGTCATCTTTGGTCTTCTTCTTGTTGATGTTGAAGAGTCAAGACCTTGGAGACAACTAGAGTGGGGCTTGAATCTTTGTCACAAAAGACTTGTTCCTCTTCATCTTCGTTCACTTGCTGGTGCATTTCCACTTGCTCAAGTGCTTCCATTTCTCCTTCACTCATGGAGTCATATGTACCATCATCGTTGAGGATCATGGTGCGCTTGTTTGTACACTCAAAGGACTTGTGGCCTCGGCCTCCGCATGTGAAGCATTTGAAGGAACTTGTCTTGACGGTCTCATCGGTTGGGGTAGAGGATGATGAAGCTCTCTGCTTAAAGTTTCTTATTGTAGGAGGATGACTTGAGGTTGTCGAAGCTTTGTTGTAACTCGACTTGTCGGCGTTTCTTGTAGATGGCTTGGTTGAGGTAGAAGTTGTTGGAGTCGTTGAAGCTTGGTTGTTGGACAAGCCATAGGACTTGGACGAGAACTTGGCATATTTGAAGTCATCTTGCACTTGAAGTTCCGCTTTGGTAGCTTGATGCACTAGCTCGATGAGGTTCGAGTATGGTTGGAAGTCGGCGATCTTCTTGATAGGATGATTGAGTCCATTCAAGAAATGTGCCATAGTTTGCTCATCATCTTCTGTGACATTGGCTCGTATCATGGCAATCTCCATTTCCTTGTAGTATTCTTCAACGCTCTTGGTTCCTTGCTTGAGGAGTTGGAGTTTCTTGAAGAGGTCGCGGTTGTAGTAGGTTGGCACGAAGCGTGCTCTCATGACATCCTTCATTTGCGCCCAAGTAGTGATGGGTGGTTCACCTCTTGCCTCTCGACTCTCAATGGCTTGTTCCCACCAAATGAGGACATAGTCTTGGAACTCAAGGGATGCCATCGCGATATTCTTCTCTTCCTCGTAGTTGTGCAAGCGGAAGTTTTTGTCGACCTTCAATGCCCATGATAGGTACTCTTCGGGATCATTGCTTCCATTGAACTTGGACATGGTGAACTTAAGCTTGCTGTATCTTTGTTCTTCATTGTGTTGGGGTCGAGGATGATGACGTCCTTGACAAGGAGGATCGTCTCTCTCAACTTGTTCTTGTCTTGGAGGATCTCCATTGTCTTCTTTCTCTTGTTGAACTTGAGGTTCTTGGCGAGGTTGTGGGCGAGCTTGAGGAACTTGACGATGCACATGGGATGGGTATATTCGTTCATAAACTTCATCACGGAGCACTTCTTGATGCTTACGAGCTTGTCGGCCTCGGTTGGCTCTGGCTCGACTTGAATCTCGGAGGGCTTGTTGCCCCTCAAGTGCTTGAGCTTCTCACAATTATTGCTCTTGACGTTGTGCTTCGACATCTTGTGCATCTTGGTGTAGGCGCACTCGCTCTTCCTCTTCGTGTTGGCGTTGGCGTTGTTGTTCTCGTGCTTGCGCAAAGGTAGATTGGTTTTGATGATGTCGTTGTTCTTGAGAGTTGTTGTCATGTAGAGGATTGCGGTTTGCTTGACGATCTTGGCGCGCGGCACGTCGAAGAGTATTCGATGTCGGTGTACTTGAGCCGGAGATGGTGTAGTGGAGTGTCGACTTCAGTGGCTCCGTCTTGATGAGGATGAAGTGGAAGAAGAGCGGTTGAGCAACACAAGAAGTTGGTGGTAAGAACTATGACTATCACCGCCCACAACTCTTTGTGTTCTACTCATGCATATCATCTACACATAGACCTGGCTCTGATGCCACTGTTGGGAAACATGGCATGCAATTTCAAAAAAATTCTTACGCTCATGCAAGATCTATCTAGGAGATGCATAGCAACGAGAATGGGAGAGTGTGTCTACGTACCCTCATAGACCGAAAGTGAACGCTTGACAACGCGGTTGATGTAGTCAAACTTCTTCTCGTTCCGACCGATCAATAACCGAACGTACGGCACCTCCGAGTTCTGCACACGTTCAGCTCAATGACGTCCCTCAAACTCTTGACCAGCAAAGTACAAACGGAATGAAACCTTTGGGAACGTGATTTTCGGGACAAACATGATCCAAAGGACTTGGACCCTACGTCAAGACATCATGGGGTAGGCGCGCCCTCCACCCTCGTGGGCCCCCTGTTGCTCCACTGACATACTCCTTCCTCCTATATATACCTACGTACCCCCAAACTACCAGATACAGAGCCAAAACCCTAATTCCACCGCCGTAACTTTCTGTATCCATGAGATCCCATCTTGGGGCCTGTTCCGGAGCTCCGCCGGAGGGGGCATCGACCACGGAGGGCTTCTACATCAACACCATAGCCCTTCCGATGAAGTGTGAGTAGTTTACCTTAGACCCACGGGTCCATAGTTATTAGCTAGATGGCTTCTTCTCTCTTTTTGGATATCAATACAAAGTTCTCCCCCTCTCTTGTGGAGATCTATTCGATGTAATCTTGTTTTGCGGTGTGTTTGTTGAGACCGATGAATTGTGGGTTTATGATCAAGTTTATCTATGAACAATATTTGAATGTTCTCTGAATTCTTTTATGTATGATTGGTTATCTTTGCAAGTCTCTTCGAATTATCAGTTTGGTTTGGCCTACTAGATTGATCTTTCTTGCAATGGGAGAAGTGCTTAGCTTTGGGTTCAATCTTGCGGTGTCCTTTCCCAGTGACAATAGGGGCAGCAAGGCACGTATTGTATTGTTGCCATCGAGGATAACAAGATGGGGTTTATTTCATATTGCATGAGTTTATCCCTCTACATCATGTCATCTTGCTTAAAGCGTTACTCTGTTCTCTTGAACGTAATACTCTAGATGCATGTTGGATAGCGGTCGATGTGTGGAGTAATAGTAGTAGATGCAGGCAGGAGTCGGTCTACTTGTCTCGGACGTGATGCCTATATACATGATCATACCTAGATATTCTCATAACTATGCTCAATTCTGTCAATTGCTCAACAGTAATTTTTCTACCCATCGTGAATATTTATGCTCTCGAGAGAAGCCACTAGTGAAACCTATGGCCCCGGGGTCTATCTTCCATCATATTAATCTTCCAATACTTAGTTATTTTTATTGCTTTTTATTTTACTTTGCATCTTTATTATAAAAATACCAAAAATATTATCTTATCATATCTATGAGATCTCACTCTCGTAATTGACCGTGTAGGGATTGACAACCCCTTATCGTGTTGGTTGCAAGGATTTATTTGTTTGTGTAGGTGTGCGGGACTCATGCGTGGCCTCCTACTAGATTGATACCTTGGTTCTCAAAAACTGAGGGAAATACTTACGCTACTTTGCTGCACCACCATTTCCTCTTCAAGGGAAAACCAACGCAAGTGCTCAAGAGGTAGCAAGAAGGATTTCTGGCGCCATTGCCGGGGAGGTCTACGCAAAAGTCAACAAACCAAGTACCCAGCACAACCCTTATCTCCCGCATTACATTATTTTCCATTTGCCTCTCATTTTCCTCTCCCCCACTTCACCCTTGCCGTTTTATTCGCCCTCTCTCTCTATCCTCCCTCTTTTTCTCTATTTGCTGCTTTTTGCCTGTTTCTTGTTTGCTTGTGTGTTGGATTGCTTACTTGTCACGATGGCTCAAGATAATACTAAATTGTTTGACTTTACCCATACCAACAACAATGATTTTATTAGCACTCCGATTGCTCCTCTTACCGATGCTGAATCTTGTGAAATTAATGTTGCCTTGCTGAATCTTGTCATGAAAGATCCGTTTTCCGGCCTTCCTAGTGAATATGCCGCTACTCATCTAAATAGCTTCGTTGATTTGCGTGATATGCAAAAGAATAAAGATGTGGATAATGATATTGTTAAATTGAAGCTATTTCCTTTTTCGCTTAGAGATCGTACTAAAGCTTGGTTTTCGTTTTGCCTAAAAATAGTATTGATTCGTGGAATAAGTGCAAAGATGCTTTTATCTCTAAGTATTTCCCTCCCGCTAAGATCATCTCTCTTAGAAATGATATTATGAATTGTAAGCAACTTGATCACGAACATGTTGCACAAGCTTGGGAGAGGATGAAATTAATGATACATAATTGCCCTACGCATGGTTTGAATTTGTGGATGATTATACAAATTTTTTATGCCGGATTGAATTTTGCTTCTAGAAATCTTTTAGACTCGGCCGCGGGAGGCACTTTTATGGAAATCACTTTAGGAGAAGCTACTAAAATCCTAGATAATATATGGTTAATTATTCTCAATGGCACACTGAAAGATCTACTAATAAGAAAGTGCATGCGATAGAAGAAATTAATGTTTTGAGTGGAAAGATGGATGAGCTTATGAAATTATTTGCTAATAAAAGTTTTTCTTATGATCCCAATGATATGCCTTTGTCTACTTTAATTGAGAATAATAACGAATCTATGGATGTGAATTTTGTTGGTAGGAATAATTTTGGTAACAACGCATATAGAGGAAACTTTAACCCTAGGCCGTATCCTAGTAATTCCTCTAATAATTATGGTAATTCCTACAACAATTCTTATGGAAATTATAATAAGCTGCCCTATGATTTTGAATCTAATATTAAAGAATTTATTACTTTGCAAAAGAATTTCAATGCTTTGATTGAAGAAAAATTGCTTAAGATTGATGAGTTGGCTAGGAACGTTGATAGAATTTCTCTTGATGTTGATTCTTTGAAACTTAGATCTATTCCACCTAAGCATGATATCAATGGGTCTCTCAAAGACATGAGAATTTCCATTGATGAGTGCAAAGAAAGAACCGCTAGGATGCGTGCTAAGAAAGATTGCTTTATAAAAGTGTGTTCTTCTAGTTTCCATGATAATAAAGATGAAGATCTAAAAGTTATTGATGTGCCCCCTGTTAAATCTTTGTTTTGCAATATGAATCTTGATAACGATGGGACTGAATATGATCCACCTTTATGTAGAAGGCGTTCCCAGAATTCGGAGTCTTTAGATCTTGATGCTAAAATTGTTAAAAGTGGGATTGAAGAAGTCAAAACTTTAAATATTAATGAACCCACTATTTTGGATTTCAAGGAATTTAATTATGACAATTGCTCTTTGATAGATTGTATTTCCTTGTTGCAATCTGTGCTAAATTCTCCTCATGCTTATAATCAAAATAAGCTTTCACTAAACATATCGTTGATGCTTTGATGCAATCTTATGAAGAAAAACTTGAGTTGGAAGTTTCTATCCCTAGAAAACTTTATGATGAGTGGGAACCTACTATTAAAATTAAAATTAAATATCATGAATGCTATGCTTTGTGTGATTTGGGTGCTAGTGTTTCCACGATTCCAAAGACTTTGTGTGATTTGTTAGGTTTCCGTGATTTTGATGATTGCTCTTTAAACTTGCACCTTGCGGATTCCACTATTAAGAAACCTATGGGAAGAATTAATGATGTTCTTATTGTTGCAAATAGGAATATGTGCCCGTAGATTTTATTGTTCTTGACATAGATTGCAATCCTTCATGTCCTATTATTCTTGGTAGAACTTTCCTTAGAACGATTGGTGCAATTATTGATATGAAGGAATGAAATATTAGATTCCAATTTCCATTAAGGAAAGGCATGGAACACTTTCCTAGAAAGAAAATTAAATTACCTTATGAATCTATTATGATAGCCACTTATGGCTTGCCTACCAAAGATGGCAACACCCAGATCTATCCTTGCTTTTTATGCCTAGCTAGGGGCGTTAAACGATAGCGCTTGTTGGGAGGCAACCCAATTCTATTTTTATTCCTTGATTTTTTTATCTTGTTTAGTAATAAATAATTTATCTAGCCTCTGTTTTGGTTGTATTTTTTGTGTTTAATTAGTGTTTGTGCCAAGTAGAACCGTTGGGAAGACTTGGGGAAAGTCTTGTTAATCTTGCTGTAAAAAACATAAACTTTAGCGCTCACGAGAACTGCTGCCATTTTTATTTGGAAAGTGCTATTTAGTTAATTCGTTTTGCAGATGATTAATAGATAAATTCCTAACGTCCAGAAATTTTTTTTAGAATTTTGGGGGTTCCAGATCTTGAGTTAGCTACAGATTACTACAGACTGTTCTGTTTTTGACAGATTCTGTTTTTCGTGTGTTGTTTGCCTATTTTGATGAATCTATGGCTAGTAAAATAGTTTATAACCATAGAGAAGTTGGAATACAGTAGGTTTAACACCAATATAAATAAATAATGAGTTCATTACAGTACCTTGAAGTGGTGTTTTCTTTTCTTTCGCTAACGGAGCTCAAGAGATTTTCTACTTTAAGTTTTGTGTTGTGAAGTTTTCAAGTTTTGGGTAAAGATTTGATGGATTATGTAACAAGGAGTGGCAAGATCCTAAGCTTGGGGATGCCCATGACACCCCCAAGATAATCTAAGCACACCCAAAAGCCAAAGCTTGGGGATGCCCCGGAAGGCATCCCCTCTTTCGTCTACTTCTATCGGTAACTTTACTTGGAGCTATATTTTTATTTACCACATGATATGTGTTTTGCTTGGAGTGTCTTGTGTTATTTGAGTCTTTATTTGTTAGTTTTCCACAATCATGCTTGCTGCACACACCTTTTTTAGAGAGACACACATGATTCGGAAATCATTAGAATACTCTATGTGCTTCACTTATATCTTTTGAGTTATATAGTTTTTGCACTAGTGCTTCACTTATATCTTTTAGAGCACGGTGGTAGATTTTTTTTATAGAAACCATTTTTCTCTCATGCTTCACTTAGATTATTTTGAGAGTCCTACAAAAACAGCATGGTAATTTGCTTTAATTATTTGAGGCATTCAAGATTACTAAATAAAATTTTCTTACGAGTGTGTTGAATACTATGAGAAGTTTGAAACTTGATAATTGTTTTGAGATATGGAGATGGTGATATTAGAGTCGTGCTAGTTGAGTAGTTGTGAATTTGAGAAATGCTTGTGTTGAAGTTTTTGATTCCCGTAGCATGCACGTATGGTGAACCGCTATGATGTATTTATTGATTGTCCTCCTTATGAGTGGCGGTCGGGGACGAGCGATGGTGTTTTCATACCAATCTATCCGCCTAGGAGCATGCACATAGTACTTTGCTTCGATAACTAATAGATTTTTGCAATAAGTATGTGAGTTCTTTATGACTAATGTTGAGTCCATGGATTATACACACTCTCACTCTTCCACCATTGCCAGCCTCTCTAACACCACGCACCTTTCGCCAGTATCATACACCCACCATATACCTTCCTCAAAACAGCCACCATACCTACCTATCATGGCATTTCCATAGCCATTCCGAGATATATTGCCATGCAACTTTCCACCATTTCGTTTATCATTACACGCTCCATCATTGTCATATTGCTTTGCATGATCATGTAGTTGACATTTTGGTTGTGGCAAAGCCACCATTCATAATTCTTTCATATAAGTCACTCATGCATCATTGCTATCCCGGTACACCGCCGGTGGCATTCATATAGAGTCATACTTTGTTCTAGTATCGAGTTGTAATCATTGAGTTGTAAATAAATAGAAGTGTGATGATCATCATTCATAGAGTATTGTCCCAAAAAAGGAAGAAAGGCCAAAGAAAAAAAAGAAGGCCAAAAAAGGGCAATACTACTATCCTTTTTCCACACTTGTGCTTCAAAGTAGCACCATGATCTCCATGATAGAGAGTCTCCTATGTTATCACTTTCATATACTAGTGGTAATTTTTCATTATATAACTTGGCTTGTATATTCCAATGATGGGCTTCCTCAAAATGCCCTAGGTCTTCGTGAGCAAGCAAGTTGGATGCACAGCCACTTAGTTTCTTTTTGTTGAGCTTTCATATACTTATGGCTCTAGTGCATCCGTTGCATGGCAATCCCTACTCACTCACATTGATATCTATTGATGGGCATCTCCATAGCCCGTTGATACGCCTAGTTGATGTGAGACTATCTCCCCCCTTTTTGTCTTCTCCACAACCACCATTCTATTCCACCTATAGTGCAATATCCATGGCTCACGCTCATGTATTGCGTGAAGATTGAAAAAGTTTGAGAACGTTAAAAGTATGAAACAATTGCTTGGCTTGTCATCGGGGTTGTGCATGATTTGAATACTTTGTGTGGTGAAGATGGAGCATAGCCAGACTATATGATTTTGTAGGGATAACTTTCTTTGGCCATGTTATTTTGAAGAGACATAATTGCTTAGTTAGTATGCTTGAAGTATTATTATTTCTATGTCAATATTAACTTTTGTCTTGAATCTTTCAAATCTGAATATTCATACCACAATTAAGAGATTTACATTGAAATTATGCCAAGTAGAATTCCACATTAAAAAAAATCTGTTTTTATCATTTACCTACTCGAGGACGAGCAGGAATTAAGCTTGGGGATGCTTGATACATCTCCAACGTATCTATAATTTTTGATTGCTCCATGCTATATTATCTGAATATTCATACAACAATTAAGAGAATTACATTGAAATTATGCCAAGTAGCATTCTGTTTTGGACATTATTGGGCTTTATTATACAATTTTATATTATTTTTGGGACTAACCTATTAACCGGAGGCCCAACCCAGAATTGCTGTTTTTTTGCCTATTTAGGGTTTCGCAGAAAAAGAATATCAAACGGAGTCCAAACGGAATGAAACCTTCGGGAACGTGATTTTCGGAACGAACATGATCCAGAGAACTTGGACCCTACGTCAAGACATCAACCAGGAGGCCACGAGGTAGGGGGGCGCGCCTACCCCCTGGGCGCGCCCTCCACCCTCGTGGCCCCCCTGTTGCTCCACCGACGTACTCCTTCCTCCTATATATACCTACGTACCCCCAAACTACCAGATACGGAGCCAAAACCCTAATTCCACCGCCGTAACTTTCTGTATCCATGAGATCCCATCTTGGGGCCTGTTCCGGAGCTCTGCCGGAGGGGGCATGATCACGGAGGGCTTCTACATCAACACCATAGCCCTTCCGATGAAGTGTGAGTAGTTTAGCTCAGACCTACGGGTCCATAGTTATTAGCTAGATGGCTTCTTCTCTCTTTTTGGATCTCAATACAAAGTTCTCCCCCTCTCTTGTGGAGATCTATTCGATGTAATATTCTTTTGCGGTGTGTTTGTTGAGATCGATGAATTGTGGGTTTATGATCAAGTTTATCTATGAACAATATTTGAATCTTCTCTGAATTCTTTTATGTATGATTGGTTATCTTTGCAAGTCTCTTCGAATTATCAGTTTGGTTTGGCCTACTAGATTGATCTTTCTTGCAATGGGAGAAGTGCTTAGCTTTGGGTTCAATCTTGCAGTGTCCTTTCCCAGTGACAGTAGGGGCAGCAAGGCACGTATTGTATTGTTGCCATCGAGGATAACAAGATGGGGTTTATTTCATATTGCATGTGTTTATCCCTCTACATCATGTCATCTTGCTTAAAGCGTTACTCTGTTCTCTTGAACTTAATACTCTAGATGCATGCTGGATAGCGGTCGATGTGTGGAGTAATAGTAGTAGATGCAGGCATGAGTCGGTCTACTTGTCTCGAACGTGATGCCTATATACATGATCATACCTAGATATTCTCATAACTATGCTCAATTCTATCAATTGCTCAACAGTAATTTGTCTACCCACCGTGAATACTTATTCTCTCGAGAGAAGCCACTAGTGAAACCTATGGCCCCCGAGTCTATCTTCCATCATATTAATCTTCCAATACTTAGTTATTTTTATTGCCTTTTATTTTACTTTGCATCTTTATCATAAAAATACCAAAAAAATTATTTTATCATATCTATGAGATCTCACTCTCGTAAGTGACCGTGTAGGGATTGACAACCCCTTATCGCGTTGGTTGCGAGGATTTATTTGTTTGTGTAGGTGCGAGGGACTCGTGCGTGGCCTCCTACTGGACTGATACCTTGGTTCTCAAAAACTGAGGGAAATACTTATGCTACTTTGCTGCACCACTGAGGGAGTCCTGGATTAGGGGGTATCCGGATAGCCGAACTATATCCTTTGGCCGGACTGTTGGACTATGAAGATACAAGATTGAAGACTTCGTCCCGTGTCCGGATGGGACTCTCCTTGGCGTGGAAGGCAAGCTTGGCAATACGGATATGTAGATCTCCTTCCTTGTAACTGACTCTGCGTAACCCTAGCCCCCTCCGGTGTCTATATAAACCGGAGGGTTTAGTCTGTAACAACAACAATCATACCATAGGCTAGCTTCTAGGGTTTAGCCTCTTCGATCTCGTGGTAGATCAACTCTTGTAATACTCATATCATCAAGATCAATCAAGCAGGAGTATGGTTTTACCTCCATCGAGAGGGCCCGAATCTGGGTAAAAACATCGTGCCCCCCGTCTCCTGTTACCATCCGCCTAGACGCACAGTTCGGGACCCCCTACCCGAGATCCACCGGTTTTGACACCGACATTGGTGCTTTCATTGAGAGTTCCACTGTGCCATCACCATAAGGAAGGATGCCTCGTCTCGTTGTTAAAAACAACATTACCGTCGGGGGAGCCCTGGCTGTCGGCCAAACTCTCCGGCTAGGCAGTTTCATCATGACCGCCCGTTCGGCTGCTGCACCGACGATGACTTATCGGGTCATCGAAAACAACCTCCACGTCGGCTCGGAATTTGCTGAGCAGATGGATCCAATGGAGCTCTCATCCCTAAACGAACTCTTGGATCGCATCGCCGCCTTGGTAGTCACTACGGACTATGATCGGATTGGGCTTAAACCCGATCAAAGGGAGATTAACTCTCCATCGGCCACCCATAATATTGCGGTTGTGGAGGAACAATGCGGCGATTCTTCCTCTATCTTGAGGACTAACTATGTCCGGATTCCTGAGCTCTCCGAGCCGGATACCCGTTTACGGGAGGACATCACCCAAGCCCTGAACCTAGAGTCAGGCGACGGGCCAGACTTATCGGGCAACATCCCGGAACCCGACTTCCAAGATTGGAAACTCCTCGGCCCCTGGGTCTCAGATCGGGTAAGGGTTCGGACTCAAATCCACCCACCCACCCAAACATAAACGATCTTTCCCACATCAGGCAAGCGCCCCAGGAAACAGTACATCATTATTGCGCCAGATTCCTCCTTGTGATGAACAAGGTCAAGGATTGTCGCGAGGAAGATGCAGTCTCATTTTTCCGCAATAATTGCACGGACAAGGGAATCCTTAACGCCATAAGTTGCCGTGACATATCACGCTTCACTGACTTGGCGTCCATAGTATGAAAGTACTGTGCGATGGAAAGCGCCTGGAAAACCGAAATGAAATTTTGGGATAATCCGGCTCCGAATATACACCCAATCCGAAGTAAAAGGGTGCACTATCATAAGACACCCGAGTTAATCTGTCCCTAATAATAAAGCATGGATTGAGTCTCTGGGTTCACCGTCACAATACGCTTTCTTTCTATAAATTTACGCTTTCAGTCGTATATAGTATTATTTTCAAGGTGGTACTAAATTTTTTTCGGTACAAAAGAATTCCGGTGTTACGTGTCGCCCGTCTGGGCCTGGGCAACGTCAATGCTAATGGGCCTTAGAAACCTCCTCCCACCCCTTCTCTCTTTCTTCTCTTCCACCCGATAGCATTACGTGTTTTCGTCCGTCAGTCAGCAGAATTTCCGTATGATCTATTTCCTTTGCCAATCACACCGTTATCGTCTGCCCTCCTATGTGCGCCTCGGCCTGCAATTGTCTCGCGCGTTGGCATCGAAGCCGGCCCACCTAATCGATTCCATGGTCTTAAATAGTCCCACCTCGCCCTGTTATATTCAACTCTTCCAATTTATATACCTTTTTGATGCTCCTGGGTAACAAGGAAGCGGACCGAGAATTAAGAACCGAAGGATAACGAGGGCAGAGGAAAAGGAAAGGCCGGCCTGCTGTGGCAGGGATGAGCTGTGAGGCCAGAGGATGCAGGCCGGAATTGAAAATGAATGGTGTGATGACTGATGAGGCCGGAGGATGGATGCAGGTGGGAATTAAGAAGCGAAGGAAGGATAACGAGGAGGTGTGGCTGGCCATATACATGTGTGATGAAGGGAGAAGGCTAATTTCCTGGGAACATCCAATATGTGAAGATAGGACGGCTGCAGGCAGGAATCAAGAACCCAAGGATGATGAGGACAGGGGGGCATGCATGTCAGGATGCTGGCAGCCGGAGGCGTCGGCGGCGCGCAGTCAGCACCCGTCCGCAACCGCAACTTGTAGTACGATTTAATGGTGCCCTTAGTTTCTTTGTGATTAGTTCTTTGACATGCAGCATACATGCGCTACCTCGCGAAGAAGCTATTCGGTGGTCTCATGTCAGTAGGAGACTGAAACTTCATTTTCCTTTGGTCCAAGGTCAAAATTCAGCCCCAGAGTTAAATTGCATGTTTGTGTTTGACAGATCAGGACTAACGTTTGTGCCCAGTTAGATTTTTTAAAGCCGGTTTCAGTAAGATTAGGAGTACCGTCCGGTCGGCACATGGACAGTGTTGCCTTATATTGAGGAGATGGTCCCTTCCTGAACTTCAATCAACTACTACCAAAACACAAACGATTCCTTGCTGGTACCAGGTTGGTATAGCTCTCCTATTACTCTAAATTTTTATATTTTAAAGCTTAGTGTGAACTGCTCAAAAAAGTGTTAACTAATTATCTGAAACTAGCGTTGTTCCGCTATATCAATTTATTAGGGATAAATGTCTCGTGTCTCGAATTAAGTCCACAAAACTCGCTCTCAATAAATTCATCGTTATTCACATGGCTCAATTTATGTTGGATCATGTCACATGTCCCCAACTAAGTCCAACAAACTCTGTCCTCAATCAATTCATCGTTCTTGTTATCAGTGACATAAGTCCCGCAAGCCAGATTCTTGGTCGAGCAAACCATGATTCATGGAAACTATCATTTGCTCCATAGCAAAGCACATGCGAAGGTGACGGCCGTCGATGTGCATAACCTCACCATCATAACATATGCTATTTCTTTTACCCGTTGCAACGCACGGGCATGTTTGCTAGTTACAAAGAAGCAAAAACCCTCTACAGGGCGTGGAACCGTATTGGAGGGATGGCTCGACGGACCCTGCAAAATTCATAGTACAGCGGATACCATACCAACACACAGCCTTAGAGCATGTTGGGTACTCTGGCAGGTGGCCAAAAGTGGTGAGGATCTTCTCATCCCAGGTACCACAGAGCACCATCCCGGGGATAACAATACGGTATTAATAGTCTTTGAGACCTTCGCATCAAATAATAGGTGCAAGCGAACACTCCGCAGCCTTGCCGAAATCTGCCACGTGGCAGCAATAAATCCATGGAGTGACACGGCTATTGCCTTCAATGCCAGTGACGAACCTAAATTCCGAACAGCCGAGCACTAGTTGCACTGGTCCTCAGTCCAATTGTGGACGGCTTTCGACTCACCAAAGTACTCATGGACGGTGGCAGTGGATTAAACCTCATCTATGAGGAAACTCTTCAAAAAATGGAAATAGACTGGAACCGCATTGAGCGAAGTAGCACAACCTTCAGAGGAATCATCCCCAGTCGGGAAGCACGCTGTGCTGGGAAAATCACACTAGATGTGGTATTCGGCACGCCGGAGAACTATAGGTCCGAAGAAATTACATTCCAAGTGGCCCCATTCAGTAGCGGATACCACGCCCTTTTAGGGCGGGAGGCGTTCACGATCTTCCAAGCCATACCCCATTACGGGTACATGAAGCTCAAAATGCCCGGGCCCAACGGAATCATCACTCTCGCTAGTGATCCGGACACAGCACTCCGCGCCGAAAACAAAACAGCCGCATTGGCCCTCGAGGCATTATCCGAAGCCCTTTCGGCCGAGGAATTAACTGCGTTACGCTCCACAGTGGACAGGGACGACGTGATACTTGACAAGAGATCCAAGTCCACCTCTTTTAAACCAGCGAATGAAATACTCAAATTCCAAGTCCACCCAACGGACCCTACAAAAACAGCCTCCATCGGGGCACAGTTAAACCCCGCCATGGACGCCGCACTACGAGAGTTCCTACGCGAGAATTGGGACATATTCGCCTGGCACCCCTCAGACATGCCAGGAATCCCACGCAGGCTGGCCGAGCACAGCCTTAATATTCTAAAGGGATTCAAGCCGGTTAAGCAGACTTTTTGGCGTTTCTCTGAACCTAAGAGACAAGCTATGGGAGAGGAACTAGCCAAGTTACTGGAGGCCGGATTCATTAGAGAAATAAAACACCCGGACTGGCTAGCAAACCTGGTGATGGTACCAAAGAAGGACAAATCCTAGCGCCTATGTGTCGATTTCAAGGACCTCAACAAGGCTTGCCCAAAGGATCCCTTCCCCCTCCCCCGCATCGATCAAATTATCGATGCTATCGCAGGACACGATTGTGTTTCCTCGACGCATACTCCGGCTACCACCAAATTAAGATGGTGGAGTCCGACCAAGCCGCAATGGCATTTATCACACCATACGGCCCCTTCTGTTTCAACACAATGCCTTTTGGGCTCAAAAACGCCGACGCAACATATCAGCGCATGATTCAGACATGTCTGGAGAAACAGATTGGCAAAACAGTAGAGGCATACGTAGATGATGTGGTCGTCAAAACCAAACATGTCGACTATCTAATAGACGACTTGAGGCTCACATTCGACAACCTCCGAACATACGACATCAAGCTCAATCCGGAAAAATGCGTTTTCAGTGTACCAGCCGGAAAGCTCCTGGGTTTCATTGTCTCCAGTAGAGGAATTGAAGAAAATCCGGCCAAAATACGAGCTCTGTCACATTTGGCTATCCCAACGGACCTCAAACAAATCCAGAAATTAACCGGATGTGTGGCGGCTCTAAGCCGCTTTATCTCCCGCTTAGGAGAAAAGGCATTACCCCTTTATCGCCGCCTTCGGCGCACCTAACTCTTCGAGTGGACGGACGCTGCCGCAGCCGGATTGGAAGAAATAAAAGCCATACTGGCAACCAACCCAATCCTGGCCGCGCCAAACATCGGCGAACCAATGCTGTTGTACATTGCAGTAACTCATCAGGTTGTAAGCGCAGTGCTCATCGTCGAACGAGAAATAGACGGACATAAATTCCCCCTTCAAAAGCCGGTATATTATGTATCCACTGTCCTCTCTCCATGCTAATCACGGTACCCACATTATCAAAAGATAGCCTATGCAGTATTCATGGCATCCCGGAAAACTGCGACACTACTTTCAAGAGTGTTCAATTACAGTAGCCTCGGAAGTGCCACTTAATGATATTATAAACAACCGCGACACCACGGGCCGGATTGCCAAATGGGCCATTGAGCTCCTCCCATTCGACATAACATACAAACCTCGGCGAACCATTAAATCGCAAGTATTGGCCGACTTTGTCGCCGAATGGACGGAAGCCGAACTCCCTAAAGAGTACGGCGCATACTCCAATTGGATCATGCACTTCGACGGCTCCAAAATGCTGGCTGGTCTGGGGGCTGGCGTCGTCCTGACGTCCCCAACCGGAGGTACAGTTCAATACGTACTACAGATACTGTATACAGACTCCAACAACGCAGTCGAATACGAAGCCCTGTTACATGGTCTTCGGATGGCAGTTTCCATGGGCATTCAACGCCTAGAGGTGCGTGGGGATTCGAACCTCGCAATATCCCAAATAAATGGAGACTTTGATGCCAAGGATCCGAAGATGGCGGCCTATCGCAACGCCGTCCTAAAGATGTCAGCTCGGTTCGAGGGGCTCGAATTTCACCATGTGGCTCGGGAAAACAATCAGGCGGCGGATATCCTCGCCCGCATCGGTGCAAAACGCGATGCGGTCCCCCCAACATCTTTTTGGAGAGGTTGTTTAAGCCATCCGTGGTATGGGAAGGGGACACCGGTAACAATAGTCCGGACCCGGCCACAATGCCCGATACCGAACACTCTGACATAATCAGAGGCTCTGCCACCGAAATAACACCTTCAGCCCACGTAATAATGGCCATCATCGCCCCGTGGACAGAACCATTCCTGGCCTACCTAACTAGGCAGGAACTTCCCGAGGACCAAAATGAGGCACGCTGCATAGTGCGGCGATCTAAAGCCTACAGGGTCCACGAGGGAGAGCTGTATAAAAAAAGCACTACCGGAGTCCTTCAAAGGTGCATCTCCGAAGAGGAAGGGCGGAAGCTTTTGGCAGAAATTCCCGACAGACTCGGCGGCCACCACGCCGCAGCCCGAGCCCTTGTAAGCAAGGCCTTCCGTACAGGTTTTTATTGGCCGATGGCCCGGGTAGATGCAGAGGACTTGGTCCAACGCTGCGTCGGCCAGCTTTTTGCAAACCAAAGCCACATGCCACCCAACGCCCTCGAAACAATCCCCATTACCTGGCCCTTCGCGGTCTGGGGGCTTGACATGGTTGGACCCCTTAAAGGGGGAACCCATAAGAAAAAATACTTACCGGTCATGGTGGATAAATTCACCAAATGGATAGAAGCCAAACCTGTTAAAACGGCCGAATCCGGACCGGTGATAGACTTCATATCCGGGGTTGTACACCGTTATGGCGTCCCCCACAGCATCATCACTGACAACGACACGAACTTCATGGCTGACGAGGTAAAAATCTGGTGCGGCAACATGGGCATTAAGCTCGATTATGCCTCTGTCTATCACCCACAAACTAACGGCCAAGTTGAGCGAGCAAATGGTCTTATCATGAGCGGCATCAAACCCAGATTAGTGCGGTCCTTAAAGGAGTCTAACACGCACTGGGTAGAGGAGCTCGACTCCGTACTCTGGAGGCTGCGAACCACGCCGAATCGTACTACCGGATACACACCCTTCTTTATGGTGTACGGCGCAGAGGCGGTTCTGCCCTGCGACATAATTCATGACTCACCTCGAGTGCACATGTACGAAGAAAGAGAAGCCGAGCTCGATCGGCAGGACAGTCTAGACACCCTGGAGGAGGAGCGCGACGTGGCGAAAGCCCGTTCCGCATTCTATCAGCAACAGGCTTGCAGATACCAAAGCAGAGAAGTACGGGCCAAAACTTATAACATTGGCGAGCTAGTTCTACGCCTGCCGGAGAAGAAAAAGACCAAGCTCGAGCCCAAATGGGAAGGTCCCTTCATTATTGACCAAGTTCTGACCGGTAGACGTACCGTCTGCGGGATGCATCGAATAATCGACTTGAGCCAAACCCATGGAACGCAGCCAGGCTCCGAAGATTCTACGCCTAGTGCTGGACTCTATGTTCGTCTCCTTCCTCTGTCCATTTTTTGCATATACATTATCTGTCTTTTTTCTCTTTCTTTCTTTTATTCTTTCTCAAGGCCTTCAAGGGCCAACTTGCGCCTTGCTTGCACACTATTGACGCGCTAACCGCGCTCATTATACCTGGGGGCTTCTTACACAGAAGCTTAATTATTTATCTGGGCTTCATGCCCCGCACATGTGTTATTCTTCTGCATGTACCTTTTCTTCGCCGTTATATGCATCGATATGACTTAAGTTTTGGCCAAGCTGGGTTGCCTGGCTCTTGTATTTATGCCCTACGTTCCCGTTAATTCGTCTAGGGCATAAGGGGAGCACCTCTACGATTGTTAGTGCCGGGTCAGCCGGATGTGTACCTCAGGCTGGGTGAAGCCGAAAGCTAGCGTTCTTAAGGGAATATTCGGTCGGTGAACAAAAGATGATTTTTATTTATTTTCCATATGTGCCCCCAGATGTTTTTTCCTGCGTCTCCTCTCGCAGTCCGGACATGCACTTTAGGGCATGCGTACCCAGGGAAAGGAAACCTTAACGGAACTATTCTCCCTGGAAGATGTTTCTTACTACACATGTAATATAACATAGCTAGTTGGTGTTGGGGAACGTAGTAATTTCAAAAAAATTCCTACGCACACGCAAGATCATGGTGATGCATAGCAACGAGAGGGGAGAGTGTTGTCTACGTACCCTCGTAGACCGGAAGCGGAAGCGTTAGCACAAAACGGTTGATGTAGTCGTACGTCTTCACGGCTCGACCGATCAAGCACCGAAACTACGACACCTCCGAGTTCTAGCACACGTTCAGCTCGATGACGATCCCCGGACTCCGATCCAGCAAAGTGTCGGGGAAGAGTTCCGTCAGCACAACGGCGTGGTGACGATCTTGATGTTCTACCGTCGCAGGGCTTCGCCTAAGCACCGCTACAATATTATTGAGGATTATGGTGGAGGGGGGCACCGCACACGACTAAGAGAACGATCACGAAGATCAACTTGTGTGTCTAGAGGTGCCCCATGCCCCCGTATATAAAGGAGCAAGGGGGGAGGCCGGCTGGCCCTTGCAAGGCGCGCCAGGAGGAGGAGTCCTCCTCCTAGTAGGAGTAGGACTCCCCTCTTTCCTACTCCTACTAGGAGGGGAAAGGAAGGGGGAGAGGGAGAAGGAAAGGGGGGCGCCGCCCCCCCTCTCCTAGTCCAATTCAGACCATAGGTGGAGGGGGCGCGCGGCCCATCCTGGCAGCCCCCCCTCTCTCTCTCTCCACTAAGGCCCATAAGGCCCATTACTTCTCCCGGGGGGTTCCGGTAACCCTCCGGCACTCCGGTTTTCTCCGAAATCACCCGAAACACTTCCGGTGTCCGAATATAGCCGTCCAATATATCGATCTTTATGTCTCGACCATTTCGAGACTCCTTGTCATGTCCGTGATCACATCCGGGACTCCGAACAACCTTCGGTACATCAAAATATATAAACTCATAATGAAACTGTCATCGTAACGTTAAGCGTGCGGACCCTACGGGTTCGAGAACTATGTAGACATGACCGAGACACGTCTCCAGTCAATAGCCAATAGCGGAACCTGGATGCTCATATTGGCTTGTACATATTCTACGAAGATCTTTATCGGTCAGACCGCATAACAACATACGTTGTTCCCTTTGTCATTGGTATGTTACTTGCCCGAGATTTGATCGTCGGTATCTCAATACCTAGTTCAATCTCGTTGCCGGCAAGTCTCTTTACTCGTTCCGTAATACATCATCCCGCAACTAACTTATTAGTTGCAATGCTTGCAAGGCTTTATGTGATGTGCATTACCGAGAGGGCCCAGAGATACCTCTCCGACAATCGGAGTGACAAATCCTAATCTCGAAATACGCCAACCCAACAAGTACCTTCGGAGAGACCTGTAGAGCACCTTTATAATCACACAGTTACGTTGTGATGTTTGGTAGCACACAAAGTGTTCCTCCGGTAAACGGGAGTTGCATAATCTCATAGTCATAGGAACATGTATAAGTCATGAAGAAAGCAACAGCAACAAACTAAACGATCAAGTGCTAAGCTAACGAAATGGGTCAAGTCAATCACATCATTCTCCTAATGATGTGATCCCGTTAATCAAATGACAACTCATGTCTATGGTTAGAAACATAACCATCTTTGATCAACGAGCTAGTCAAGTAGAGGCATACTAGTGACACTATGTTTGCCTATGTATTCACACATGTATTATGTTTCCGGTTAATACAATTCTAGCATGAATAATAAACATTTATCATGATATAAGGAAATAAATAATAACTTTATTATTGCCTCTAGGGCATATTTCCTTCAGTTGGGTACTTGTCTATTCAAGCACTAATGACCCCTACGCCTGGTTTCCACGCATACCCCGGTTCTTATATAACTGAGTGGGTATTTGGATACACTCTGGACTATCGGGTCCCGAGGTTGAAGCGAAAAGGTCCGCCATAACAAATGATTTACAATCCGGCTAGAAGGCATTGTACATGTCACTTTAATTACATAGTCATGTAGACTGACTAAATTCCTCTTCTATACCATCCAACAGGCTGTCTAGCCTACAATCCTGTTGGGAATACTTTGCGGCTAATTCTACTTGCCCATACACTAAGCTAACAGGGATCTCTTTCCCATCGAGCCCCACAGGTCCGACCTCGGCCATGTGGTTTGGGTCAGCCTTGGTATACCGCGTCTTCACCATGGCCCAGGCTTCCCTGGCACCTTGACGGCAGGCCGATATCTTCCATAATCAGAAGCACCGCCGTGCTCCCTTGAGCTTCTCCACAAGCTCTCCAATGCCTGCTGGCAGGGAGACAGATGGACACTAGGCCTGGGCAATACCTTGCATAACCTACCGAACTTGTTCGTGTAGTTGTGAGAGCTCGGGTAGACGATAACCTGCAGACCCGGGCATCTCCTTCGCGGGACGACCCGTCAGCATACTTGCAGACATAACTCTGTTAGCCGGCTTCTCCGCCGCACTCTTTTAAGGGTTCGTTCAAGCACTTACTGAAAATGCCACGTCAAAGCCGCTTATTCTCCTTCACGGAGTCCGCAAGCTGGGCTCGAACATCTTTCAGTTCCACGCTTAGCTTGGTATTGGCATCTTGGAGATTGTTTTTCTCCCGCATGACCTTAGTCAGCACGCGTTCGCCAGCCTTTAGCTGTCGTACGACATGCTGGTCCTCCGGATTCTCTCCGGAGTCATCTGCAATATCTATTGTTAGATCTGCAGCCATGTCGCACACTATATGGTACCTATCATTCTTTGAAACAAATGTTACCAGCTGGGGACTTTCCAGGTTCCTTCAATGCGGCAACGGCGGCCCGAAGTTGGGTCTTGCATTCCTCCAGCTCCTGTGACAGCCAAGTATTCTTCTCTGTAAGAACCTGCACAATAAATGATCCTTAAATCAGTTGTGCCAACTGTTTCAAGTCTCAGGGGCTATTGATATATATACTCATCAAATTTTCTTACCCATGCATCCTTTACATACTGGTCCGTGGCTCTGGCTAGACCATTTTGAATGCATCAAACGCCTCTCGGGAGAAACAAGCGTCACGGAGTACGGCTCGGCGACGCCTGTGATTCATGGCGCTCTCCACTTCGGAATTCGTAGCGGATATCTTATCCGCATCCTCTGAAGAAGGAGCATCCGGCGTGTTCCTCGTGTTAGCTTCCGCCTCTGTGTCCGGCCCTGGAGCCCGACTGGTAGAGGCGTGATCGGCGACATCTCCGGATATTGTCCGGCGAGCGTTCTTCCTTCTAGGAAACACGGGTGTTATTATGTTTTCAAAGACGGCAACCACGGAGTGAGGTGTTGTATCATACCTCTACGTCGGCGTCTCCGTCCGGACCGCCTTCCTTTTTAGCCTATCCGGCTTTGAAACCCCTTGTTGGCGAGTCGCCGTGGGCTCGGCATGGCGTCCTGAGGGCCTTCCCTATAAAACACTGTTTATATACGGTAGGTGAAGTGCATAAAAGCAAATCCTTTTCAAAGGTTGGGACTCCGGTCTCATTTACCTACGAGGCTGGGAGTAGCCCAGGGTAGTCGGCTATAATGGCCACCATGGCGTCATCACAGCTTAGCTGATAGAAAATCCTATCAATCAGCTCCATGAATATGTCCGGATCCTCTTTGAGGCCGGGGTCGGGGACCCGTTCAGGATCCTCCAGTTGTGGAGGTGGGCTATTGATCTCCCCTACCGCCTTACGCAGTTCCTGCGATGAAACGACAAGGTAAATATTTATCACGAAAACAAGGGTAGGATGGAAGTAAAATGAGCGGAAGCTCACCCAGCTTCGAGGGTTGTTCATGGAGAATCCATCCCGTGGCTTGATGCGGAGGAACTCCTCTTCTTCCCCCTTATACAGATCGGATAGAATTTTTGCTAGAGCAGCAACTGAGTCCGATCCCTTGCGCCCGCAGCGAGTGGCATCATCTTCCCCGTTGAAGTGCCACATGGGGTGGCCTCGGTATTGAAGTAGCTGCACCCCCCGCATAATGCATATTGCCATAACCTCGGTTATGGTCAGTCCTGATTTGGCCAGCAACTTTATCCGGCCCATCAGATAAAATACGTCTCTATCATCTTCCTCCTGTGGGCTCCGTGGGCGCCAGCTTAGGCGTTTCTTCAAAGGGGCGTTGTCGAACTCAGGAAGACCAATCCGGATAGGATCCGGGAGAGGAACATCCTCCATATGAAACCACTCCGAAGGCCAGTCCTCAGACGTCTTCTTTGGGGTACTGGATAGGTATCCGGTCCCGGCGATGCGCCATATTTCGGCTCTGCCCACTTGATACATTGATCCCCTCTGTGTACGGGGCACAAGGCAGAACAACTTCTTCCACAGCGCAAAATGAGCTTCGCAACCCAGAAACAGCTCACAAAGGGATACGTAACCAGCGATGTGCAGTATGGAGGCAGGGGTGAGGTTGTGCAACTGGAGGCCGTAAGACTCCAGGAGCCCTCGGAGAAATGGATGGATTGGAAATCCGAGTCCCCTTAACAAATAAGGGACAAGGCATACCCGCTCTCCCTTAGAGGGGTTGGGAAAGCTCTCCGCTTGCTCCCCGCCATTATAGGTGGTGAGCCCGGCTCGAACCGGGACCATATACGCTGGAGGGAGGGATCCCTGGGTCTGTAGCTTCACTAATTGGCTGTGCGGGACGGAACACTTCTCCCAGTCTCCGGGCTTGGGGCTGCGGGAGCGAGAGGAGGAGCTGCGCTGGCCAGCCATGTTGGGATGGATTTTTTCAGGCACGCTCCGATGAATGCTCGCTGAGGGAGGATGGTGTGGTTTGGATCTGAGGATCCTCGGCTCCTTAATAGACAGTTCATTCACATAGATGGGGTGGTAAATGTAAAAACACCCTGTCTCCTCACATTCTCTTGACACGTGGAAGATGGCCATTATTGGATGCAGAAGCCAAGAAGCGCAACATTTACGAGAAGCCGGACACTATTTAGTAGGTACTCAGAGTTTGAAGAAGAACCCACCTTGCAATGCCGAAGACAATCTATGCACCGGACTCATCGTCATTGAATCCTGGTTCGGGGGCTACTGAGGGAGTCCTGGATTAGGGGGTATCCGGACAGCCGTACTATATCCTTTGGCCGGACTGTTGGACTATGAAGATACAAGATTGAAGACTTCGTCCCGTGTCTGGATGGGACTCTCCTTGGCTTGGAAGGCAAGCTTGGCAATACATATATGTAGATCTCCTTCCTTGTAACCGACTCTGCGTAACCCTAGCCCCCTCCAGTGTCTATATAAACCGGAGGGTTTAGTCCGTAACAACAACAATCATACCATAGGCTAGCTTCTAGGGTTTAGCCTCTTCGATCTTGTGGTAGATCAACTCTTGTAATACTCATATCATCAAGATCAATCAAGCAGGAGTAGGGTTTTACCTCCATCGAGGGGGCCCGAACCTGGGTAAAAACATCGTGTCCCCCGTCTCCTGTTACCATCCGCCTAGACGCATAGTTCGGGACCCCCTACCTGAGATCCGCCGGTTTTGACACCGACAACCACCCTTTCCTCTTCAAGGGAAAACCAACACAAGTGCTCAAGAGGTAGCACTATGCCACTAGGTTCTATAAAGTATGCCATGCTGTGTACCAAACATATTGTGTGCCTTGCCATAGGTTTGGCAAGGATGTAAAAGAGTGATCCAAGAGGGAATCACTAGATAGCGGTCAATATTATCCTTAGAGGAATAAAGAAATCTTTCTCGGTTATGGAGGTGATAAAGAGTTCGTCATAAAGGGTTACGTTGATGCAAGCTTTCACACTAATCCAAATGA
Source organism: Triticum urartu (assembly GCF_003073215.2). Classification (NCBI taxonomy): domain Eukaryota; kingdom Viridiplantae; phylum Streptophyta; class Magnoliopsida; order Poales; family Poaceae; genus Triticum; species Triticum urartu. The sequence continues at coordinate 489,625,576 of NC_053025.1, read as the reverse complement.
CTCCGAGTCTCGATCTGGATACATATTGAAAGTGGGAGCAATTAGCTAGAGTAGCTCCATGCAGAGCATTGTAGACATATAAATTTGCAAAATACATACGGATTTGAATGTGACAAACCCTTTGACTAAGCTTCTCTCACAAGCAAAACATGATCACACCTTAGTACTCTTTGGGTGTTAATCACATGGCGATGTGAACTAGATTATTGACTCTAATAAACTCTTTGGGTGTTAGTCACGTAGCGATGTGAACTATGGGTGTTAATCACATGGCAATGTGAACTAGATTATTGACTCTAGTGCAAGTGGGAGACTGAAGGAAATATGCCCTAGAGGTAATAATAAAGTTGTTATTTTATATTTCCTTATTGATGATAAATGTTTATTATTCATGCTAGAATTGTATTGGTCGGAAACCTAAATACATGTGTGAATGCATAGACAAACACTGTGTCCCTAGTGAGCCTCTACTTGAGTAGCTCGTTGATCAAAGATGGTTAAGGTTTCCTGACCATGGACATGAGTTGTCATTTGATAACGGGACAACATCATTAGGAGAATGATGTGATGGACAAGACCCACCTGTTAGCTTAGCATAATGATCGTTCAGTTTTATTGCTATTGCTTTCTTCATGTCAAATACATATTCTTTCGACTATGAGATTATGAAACTCCCGAATACCGGAGGAATACCTTGTGTGCTATCAAACGTCGCAACATAACTGGGTGATTATAAAGATGCTCTACATGTATCTCTGAAGGTGTTTGTTGGGTTGGTATAGATCGAGATTAGGATTTGTCACTCCGAGTATCGGAGAGGTATCTTTGGGCCATCTCGGTGATGCACATCATAAGAAGCCTTGCAAGCAAAGTAGTTTGTTACAAGATGATGTATTACAGAACGAGTAAAGAGACTTGCCGGTAACGATATTGAACTAGGTATGAAGATACCGACGATTGAATCTCGGGCAAGTAACATACTGATGTCTACTACGCAACTTTATTCTTGTAGACACGGGTTGGGCCTCCAAGCGCAGAGTTTTGTAGGACAGTAGCAATTTTCTGTCAAGTGGATGACCTAAGATTTATCAATCCGTGAGAGGTGTAGGATAAAGATGGTCTCTCTCAAATGATCCTGCAACCAAATACAACCAATCTCTTGTGTCCTCAACACACCCAATACAATGGAAAATTGTATAGGTGCACTAGTTCGGCGAAGAGATGGTGATAAAAGTGTAATATTGATGGTAGAAATATATTTTTTGTAATCTGAATAAATAAAAACAGCAAGGTAGCAAATAGTAAACAGGCACAAAAAATGGTATTGCAATGCTTAAAAACAAGGCCTAGGGTCCGTACTTTCACTAGTGCAATCTCTCAACAATGCTAACATAGTTGGATCATATGATTATCCCTCAAAGTGTAACGAAGAATCACTCCCGAGTTCCTATTAGCGGAGAACAAAAGATAGGAATTGTTTGTAGGGTACTAAACCACCTCAAAGCTATTCTTTCCGTTCGATCTATTCAAGAGTTCATGCTAAAATAACGCAAAGCTATTTTTTCCGTTCGATCTATCCTAGAGTTCGTACTAGAATAACACCAAAGCATATTCATATTCATAATACTAAATCCACACAAAGAACTACAAGAGTGCCCCAAGATTTCTACCAGAGAAACAAGGAAAAGAACGTGCATCAACCCCTATGCATAGATTACCCCAATGTCACCGTAGGAATCCGCAAGTTGAGTGCCAAAACATATATCAAGTGAATCAATACAATACCCCATTGTCACCACGAGTATTTAATTGCAAGACATATATCAAGTGTTCTCAAATCCATAAAAGTATACAATCCGATAACAAGGAGATCTCAAAGGGAAAAAACTCAATTCATCACAACAAGATAGAGAGGGAAAACACCATATGATCTGACTATATTAACAAAGCCCTCGATACAACAAGATCGTGACATGTCAAGAACACAAGAGAGAGAGAGATTAAACACATAGCTACTGGTACAAACCCCCAGCCCCGAGGGTGGACTACTCCCTCCTCATCGCGATGACCGCTGGGATGATGAAGATGACCACCGGAGATGATTCCCCCCTCCGACAGGGTGCCGGAACGGGTCTAGATTGGTTTTCGGTGGCTACGGAGCCCTGCGCTGGTGGAACTTCTGATTTAGGTTAACCCCGAGGGGTTTTGGAATATTTGGTAATTTCTAGTGCAAAGAAGGGGTGCGGGAGGCCACCTAGGTGGGCATAACCCACCTGGGCGCGACAGGGGCCCTGGTAAGCCATGGTGGGTTGTGCCCCCCTCGGGGCACCCCCAGGTGTAGCTTTGGCCCATTGGTTTCCTTCCAGTCCACAAAAAATCCACAAAAAGTTTCACGGTGTTTGGACTCCGTTTAACATTGATTTTTTGCGATGTAAAAAACAAGCAAAAAACAGCAACTGGCACTGGGCACTGGGTCAATAGGTTAGTTCCAAAAATTGATATAAAGTTGCTATAAAATGATTGTAAAACATCCAAGAAAGATAATATATTGGCATGAATACTTCATAAATTATAGATACATTGGAGACGTATCAGCATCCCCAAGCTTAATTCCTACTTGTCCTTGAGTAGGTAAATGATAAAAGAAATAATTTATGAAGTGTGAATGCTAGCAAAGTGCATAAGTTTGATCAATGATAATTTCAATCACTTTTCCTAGCATCATAACAGCAATTCTTTCTTATGAAACTTCTCATGTTATGGTAGCAACCAATTCACATGTTAAGGTTCAAACAATGAATTATCTTGAAACTCAACAACCTATGTTCTTAGTCACCAAGCAATTGCAATTGAATTTATTCAACGGAGTTTAAGTAAGAGCTCCACATACTCAACCATTATATAGTCTTCTATGATTGCTAACACTCCCCGCGTACACATGAGCAAAACGTTTCAACTGGACACATAGAAAGAATGGGGCTTATTGTTTTACCTCCCAACGCATTCACCTCAAGGGTGATGTCAACAATAATAACTCATGCTACCCATATTCAACTGGATATATGTGCCTAGATCTTTCCTCACCCCATGGTGCTTGCCAAAAGAAAAAAATAAAAGGAATAGAGAGAAGAACCTTGACTCTTTGCATAAAAGTAAATACATAAAAGTAAAAGATAGGCCCTTCGCAGACGGAAGTAGGGATTTGTAGAGGTGCCAGAGCTCAAAGCGAAAATTGAGAGATAAAAATATTTTGAGAGGCATACTTTTCCTACCAACGAACACGACTTAGAGCTCCCAACACTTTCCATGCTAGATATATCATAGGCGGTTCCCAAACCGAAAATAAAGTTTATTCCTTTTTCCACCATACTTTTACTTTCCATGGCTAACCGTATCCACGGGTGCCCTCCATACCAACACTTTCCAAGGAATTTATTATTTGACAACATAAAGTAAATTCATTTTTCATTTCTGGACTGGGCATACCTAATACCTTTGCCTTACTCTCGCGCAATGACAAGTGAATAAACACTCATCGTGAGAATAACACATCTAGCATGGAAAATATTGGCCACCCCTCACTACCTCGCGAGCGGTACGAGCACACAAAAGAGAAATTTATTTTGAAAATTAGAGATGGCACATACAAATTTGCTTAGAACGGCAAAATGATACCAAATATAGGTAGGTATGGTGGACTCTTGAAAATAAGATTTAGGTTTAAGGGTTTTTGGATGCACAAGTAGTATCTCTACATGGTGCGGAATTTTTGGCTAGCAAAGATGGGGGGAAAGCACCACATGTTGAAGGATTTATGACAATATAACTTCTATGTGAATATGAACAAACATAAACCATTACATTTGTCGTGGTGGGTGCACGGCTGATGCCAAGGGATGGCTAAAGAGAGGAGGAGGCTCGAGGGCACTGATGGACTCCAGAGGCGAGGTTGGCATGCATGAGTGGGCGCGGGACGCCGGACATACCCATGTTCGGGGCTCTCCGGAGAGATAATACACCTAGTCCTGCCGAGTGTTGTTGTATGATCGATAGTACAATGCTGCTCCTGGAGCTGTATGGAGGAGGAGGGAAGCTGACCAGGGCTTAGGCAGTTCCCTCTCCTTGGGTGTTGCTCACTAGGAGTGTGAGCATGTCTGTCTCTCTCTCTTTATCTGCATGAGGGCTCCTGGGGGGTTTTATAGGACAACCCCCCAGGGGTACAATGGTAATGTTACAAGTCGGTGGGTCCGTATTGTCGGTGTCCGGGGTCCCGGGCTGGGTCCCGCTGAGGGCTTGTGGTTCGCCGGGTTCCCCTAGGTGCGGGCCCCGCATGCCTAGGGGGACTGTGCGCCGTCTTGTCGATCGTCAGGGCGTGGCCGAGTCGAGTCGCGTATAGTACTCTCCGCCAAGTCGCCGCTTGCTGTTGTCAGCGGTGAAGGCGGGGGCACTGTAGCCACGCCGGCCCTGGTCACAGGTAGGTGAGGGGCACTGTTGCTACGTACCCGCTGACCAGAGGTATGGGCGGGGTACTATTGCCTCGGTCATCATTGATTGAAATCTTGTCCCATCATACGGCCTGGATGGGACGGGAGCTGACCCGTGGCTAGATTGCGTAGCACGCCACGGGTGGCGCTGGCTTGTTGAGGAGGCTTTGGCTATGCCGGGTTCGGCTGTCTTGCACTAATTGTTGGGGCCGAGTCGACGTGTCTTGCCGGGTCGGCTCGTCTGGCCGGCTTGCGGGGCTTGGCCGGGTCGAGCGACCCGGCCAAGCGCGTGCCGGTATTGAGGGGCAATGCCAACCCCGTAATTTTTGAAGAGGATCCGGGTTCCGTTGCCTGCCCGGGGTCCATCCCCCCGACAGTAGTCCCTGAAGTTGTGAAGGTCCGCCGTCTTCGGATGAGTGGGCCTTCGCAGTTTCCTCCTTAAGGAAGGTGGATTCTGCGAGCGCCGGGTCCGGCAACACCCACTGCATGCTGGTTTTCTCCGAAACTGGATCGTGGCATCCCGGCCGTGGCGGGGACCGAGGAGTCCGCTGAATCTTGGGGCAATCCCTTGGGCTTCGCGTGGGCGCCACGTGGTGCCCGGAAGTCGGAGGGGCCTGACAGGCCACGCGCGTGACGGGACCGGGCGATGGGCTGGGGCCCACCGCCCATGCCCTTGGCCCAAGCGCGCGGATTTATTGCAGCGTCCGGGGGTCGGTTGCTCTTCCCCGGGTAGTTACTGCGCGTGTACGTGTGCACTTATTGCGGGGTAGTGGAACGGGTGTGTGCAGACGATCCCACTTCCCCACTTCCCCACATTCAAACCGAGGGTTATAAATTGGGGGCAGGGGGCGGCGGATATTATTCTCGCTCGCGCCCTCCCATCCCCTTGCTCTCGCTCAGCTCTTTGCAACCGATGCATTGCGGCGCCCGCTGCTCCGAGCGGAACTCCTTCGCCATCCATCTTCCTTCTTCTTCTTCTTCTTCTGATCATGTCGCTGCCATCGGGCTCCTGGATGGGCTCGAACGTCACCGCCGAGGACATCACCCAACTCCGGGCGACGCAGCGCCTGCCGTGGGAGACAGACGTCAGCATCCGCCTGCCGCGGGGCGAGCAGAGGCCTCAGCCCGAGGGGCAGCAGCGCGTGGTCTTCCTCACGCACTTCGAGCGTGGATTCGGGCTGTCGGTGAGCACCTTCTTCCGTGCGTTCTTGGAGTTCTTCAGGCTCTAGCCGCACCATCTTGGCGCTCGCGCCATCGTCCAGCTCTCCGGCTTCATCACCCTCTGCGAGGGGTACCTGGGGGTCGAGCCTACGATCAACCTCTGGGCACGCTTCTTCTCCTTGAAGCAGCAGGGCCCGTCGGCCGGGGAGCTCACCGACTGTGGCGCCGCCCTCATCTCGAAGCGTTCGGGGGCGGACTTCCCCTACATCCCACTGGAGGATTCTACCAAGAAGTGGCAGAACTCCTTCTTCTACGTCCGCAAGATTGGGGCGGATCACATCAATCTTCCGGCCTTCGCCATCGCGCCGCCGCGGGCGAAGACAAACTGGGGCTACTCGCCCTGGCGCCCGTCCCAGGAGATCATCAATCTCTGCGAGCGGGTGACGGTGATGAGGACACAGGAGGGGCTCACCGGCACTGACCTTCTCGCCGCGTTCATCAAGTGCCGGGTCCTTCCGCTGCAGGGGCGCTCTTGCCTTATCGGCGAGATGGTTGGCCTTCAAGACCCCAACCTCATGGGGTCGACGCGGCTGTCCGCGGCGCAGATCGCGCGCGGCGTGAACGACATCTCCAAGGCCAACTTTGGGGAGGACTGGGAGTTCGGCAAGGCGTCGTACAGCCGTCGAACCCAGCGCCGCAGGTGAGTGTCTCGTCTTCTTACTTTGCCTCCGTCCACCTTCTCGTCCGTCCTGACACGACGCGGGTTGTACTTCTGAACACGATTCGGCATCCTTACGCCTGGGCCTCGTCGCAGGTGGCGCCGGTGGCGCCAGAGGAGCCCGCCGCTCAAGGCGGGAAGGAGGAGGCCGAGTCGGACGCCGGCACTGGGCGTCATGCGGGTAAGTCTCATGTTTTTCTTCACGTGCCTTGAATTGCTGATCGTGGCTTGGGATGGTCGATGGTGACGCCAGTTGTTGGTGTAGCGGCGTTGGGCAGGGGAGGCGGCGATGCGGGCGGAGCCGGGTCTTCGCATGGGGCAGCGCTGAGCCGCCCGCATGGGAAAGACATCGTCCCGCCGCGACCCCAGGCCCCGAAGCGCACGGCGGACCCGGCCGGGGCCGGGAGGCCGGCCAAGAGGAAGCGCGTTGGCGGGCACGGGGGGCCAACCCCGGTCCCGATCTTGGTGGGGTAAGCCTCATCTCTTGTTTGCCCTCGGCTTTTCTTTTCTTGAGCTAGTCTTGTTTCTTTTCTACTTATTCCATCTTCTTCTTTAGGTCGCCAATCGCGCTGGCGAGGGCGGCGGTGGAAGCCGCGGCCGCCAAAGGGGCCGAGTTCTGCAGGAGCCGGTCCGACCTTGCCGACCAGGCCGAGGTGGAGGAACAGTCCGACTCGGACCTTGGCCTGGATCCGAACGACGCCGAAGCCGTGGCCTGGCGGGACAGGAACCGGGCCGAGGCGGAGCTGAAGGCGGCGTCGGTCCGCGCTTGGACCGACGCGGCGGCGGCATGGGCGCGAGGCAGCGCGGAGCCGGCCTGGCGCGAGATGCTGGAGGGCACGGTGGTGGCGGCGATGGTCTTTGAGCCATTGCAGGTCAGGGAGCGCGACCGTGGAGGCCGAGCTGCAGTGGCGATCCCCGACCGGGCGGTCGTGGAGGTGGCAGACGACTCCCCGCCGCGGGCCGACATGGTCGGGCGAGCGGGGGCTGATGGTGGAGGAGGCGGTGCCGTTCTGGAGGAGACGCTGCGGGCGGCGGTGCCAGAGGCCACCCCAGCAGCTGGGCTGGAGCCGGCGAAATAGGGCGTCCCGGCGTCCGGGTTGGAGATGGCGACGCAAGGCGTCCCGGTGTCCGGGTCATCATCGGCGCCGGGAGGGGCGTCGGAGGAGGTGCTGGCCGCGTCGCGAGCGGCCAGCGGGGAGAATGCCTTGGTGCCCCAGCAGGGAGGGCGCCGAGCTGCCGTGCCGCAGCCGGCGTGGAGCGGGGGCGCCGTTGTCTTCAGGCCCCATACCCAGGAGGAGGCAGCGCTGGACGCCGTCAGTCGCCGACTGCGAGGCCGGACGGAACGGCTTGAGGCCTTCGCCCAGGTCGAGGTGGAGCGGACGTGCGACCTGGAGCGCGCCGTTCTGGTAAGTTTTGTTGTAATTTCTTCTTTGTGGGGGCACCCCAGCGCACCCACTAGGTGAAGCCCCCGAGGTTCGGGCCAACTACGTAGTAGTTGGGTCGAATCTTTAGAGTGCTGGCCTTGTTCTGACTTCTGCTTTCTTCAGCATCTCGATGCTTTCTGGGTTGCCGCCTTCAATCGTCTCCTTGGCAAGCACCGGGAGCTCAAGGAGCGGCTTGCCACCAAGGAGGAGGAGCTCCGCATCGCCGCAGGTATTCTCGTGCTCTTTTCTAGTGGGGGGGCGCTAGCGCACCCACTGGGTGTAGCCCCCGAGATTCGGGCCAACTGTGTAACAGTTGGGCCAAATCTTAAGTTTTGCTTTATCTTCTGTTGAGTCCTTCTTTTTCGCAGCTGAGGTGCTGTCCTGGCGGGCTCGTCTGCTCCGGGCCGGTCATCACTACGACCGGCTCATTGTCGACACCGGCCGTCTTGGCGTCGAGGCGGCGCAGGCGAGGGCGGAGGCGGAAGCGGCTCGGCGATCTCTCCATGAGGCCAACCGGCTGCATGAGCAGCTGGCGGGTCAGAAGAGCAACCTCGAGGCCAAGGTGGAGCTCCACAATGCGGAGGCCGCCAAGGCGGCAGAGGCGCAGCGGGCCCTGGTGGAGGCGGACCAGCAGCGTGGTCAGCTGGCCGATGACAAGGGCCGGCTCCAGGCCAAGGTGGACCGCTTGCGGGGGCAGGTCACCACGGCTGAGGGGGCCCGTCAGGACGAGGCCCGTCGCAATGAGGTGGCCGAGAAGGCGGCCGAGGACAAGGACGCTGAGCTGAAGTGGCGCTTGCCAAGGCAGCTGATCTGGAGAAGGCGCTCAAGGAGCGCGATCGCGCCATCGAACGGGAGCGGCATGGTACGTTGCTTGGAGCGCCGGACCTGGAAGAGTCCTTCTCCAGTAAGTGCTTTTTCTTGTTGTTCGCCGGGTCGGGATCCGGCCTTTCTTCCTTGTTCTTCTTCTTCTAACTTTCTTCTTCCTTTGCGGCAGGGGCTTTCCCGGAGACACAGCGGCTGGTGGAGGAAGTCGTCCGCCATCAGCGTGATCCGGCCGGCGTCGTTGGGTCCGGGACGGATCCACGGGTGGCCTGGACCTTCCCGGAGATCATCACCGCCGCTGAGGCCCGCCTAGAGGCCCTGGGAACGCACCTGGGGCGGCTGTCCCAGGCCGGCACCGCGATGATGGTGGCCCTATGGCCGGACTCCGTCCAACCGAGCAGCTTCTCGCGCCTGGCGCGTTGGCTGGAGATGGGGCCGGGCCGGCTTGGCGAGTGGCGCATCTTCGCCGCTCGTGCTGGTGCTGAGATGGTGCTCCGGTTTGCGCTGTCCTGGCATCCGAACCTGCAGCTAGACGCGTTGATGGGCCAGCGGGCCGGTTCGGAGCAGCACTTGCAGGAGCAAGCCGGCCGGATCGCCTCCCGGGCCAGCTACATCGCCGAGTTCGCCTTCCACGACGAGTTCCATCTGGAGCGGACGGAAGACGGCATGGTCATGGACGGCGACGACTATGGCTTGCTCCTCCACGATCCAGAGGGGAGCTCAGAGGAGACGGGCATCTACCGCGACGCGGGTGCTGAGGAGGACACCGGCGCCATGTTGGACCCAGAGGCCGCCAGGGGAGAGCCGTCGACGTCGCGATGGGGTGCTGGAGATGCCTGATATACTTTGTAATTTTTGTTAAATAGCAGGTCCACCCACCGACTGGGGGTTTTAGGGTGTAATGAACTCGGGCCGTGGGCCTTTATTTAAGTACTTGTGTGGATGTCGTGAGTGCTTTTGCTTTTTGCCTTCCATTTTTTGGGCCGATTTCATGTGCTTTTCCTTTCTCAAATCTCCCCCCCCCGCGAGTTAGACGGCCGAAGCTCCGGTCCGTGACAAGGAGCTCGGTTCTTTGAGAGGAGTGTGCAGGACTTGGGTCTCTCGAAATGTTGAGCGCGAGCAAAACACTCACTGGGCCGGTTGGCGGCAATCCGGCGAAGCCGGTTGGCGAGCAGCCGGCTGTTCATTTGATGAATGGTGGGCCGGGTTGATCGACCCGGCAGCCTCTGACTTAGTGTATGAAGCGTAAAGGAGCTATGGCCCATTGTCCTTTCCAGCCGACAGCCAAAGCTGGATCTGTGGCTTTAGGGCGAAGTGGGGGACCGTGGCATCCTAAATTTATCAGGAATCACCAAGTAAGGCGGCGGGGTGGCGACCGAGCCGGCCAGCCCCAAGCCCCCGGGTCGAGCGAGTCGGACCGGTGGTCGGATTCAATGGTATAGTGAAGCAAGAAAATAGGGACACAATAAATTGGTCGACAAAAGGCAGCCCCCGAGTCTCGTTCAGGGACCCCATAGTTTCATGCGTTTACAAAAGGCGACGATACATACGCTCGTGCGGCTAACTGTAAAACGGACAGAGGAGTTCCGCGTTCCACGGTCGGGTCGTTTCTTCACCGGCGGTGTCCCTCTTGCGCTTCCTTGACTTCCGTGCATCGATGAGGTAGTAGGCGTTGCGGTCGCGCAAGGCCTTGCTCACGATGAATGGACCCTCCCATGGAGGGGACAACTTGTGCTGGCCTGCCTGCTCTAGGACGAGTCGGAGGACTAGGTCGCCCTCGCAGAACACGAGGGGCTTGATCTTCTTGTTGTGGTAGTGCCTTAGGCCTTGCCGGTAGATGGCAGAGTGACTGAGCGCCAAGAGGCGTGCTTCTTCGAGCAGGTCGACGCCATCCTCGCGGGCTTCCCTGGCTTCGGCTTCGGTGTACATTGCGACACGCGGCGAGTCAAACTCGACGTTGGTCGGATGACGGCTTCGGCTCCGTAGACGAGGAAGAACAGGGTGAACCCGGTCGACCGATTCGGCATGGTGCATAGACTCCAGAGAACGGCTGGCAACTCGTCAAGCCAACTGCCAGGTGAGCGGATGAGCGGCTCGAGGAGTCACGGCTTGATGCCGGACAGGATGAGTCCATTGGCCCGCTCGACCTGCCGGTTGGACTGCGGATGCGCAACGGAGGCCAGGTCGAGGCGGATGCCGGAGACGGAGCAGTATTGTTCGAGCGCGCCCTTGGCGAAGTTGGTGCCGTTGTCGGTGATGATGCTGTTTGGCATGCCGTAGCGCACTGCTATGTCCTTGATGAACCGGACGGCTGTTGGCCCGTCCAGTTTCTTGATTGGTCTTGCCTCAATCCACTTGGTAAATTTGTCCACTGCCACCAGCAAGTGAGTCATGCCGCCTTGAGCGGTTTTGAAGGGTCCCACCATGTCGAGTCCCCAGACCGTGAAGGGCCAGGCGATCGGTATGGTGCGGAGTGCCGACGTCGGCTGATGGCTGCATTTGCTGAAGCGATGGCATCCCTCACACTTGAGGATGAGCGACTCGACATCTTCGAGGGCCGTGGGCCAGTAGAAACCGTGGTGGAACGCCTTGGCCACCAGGGATTGTGATGCGGCGTGATGGCCGCACTCGCCCTGATGTATGTCGCGGAATAAGTCGATGCCCCGTTCCTGCTCGATGCAGCGCGGGAACACGCCGGTGGAGCTGCTCTTGACGAGCTCGTTGTTGATGATGCTGTAGGTGGACGCCCGATGCTGCACTTGTCGAGCTTCGGTCTCTTCCATGGGGAGAACCTCGTTCTCCAAAAATTCTGATATTGGAAGGGCCCAAGACGGAGCCGTAACCACGACGAAGACGACCACCAGGGTGGGTTCCGAGTCGGTTGCCCCCGAGCCGGGTTGAGCAGTCCCTGGGTCGGGTATGGCGACGGCCGGGTCTAGGACGAGGGTGGCCGGGTCGACTTGAGCAGCCCCTGGGCCGGGTTCAGCATTCCCCGGGCCCGGTTGAGGTGCGGCCGGGTCGTTTGGAACGTGGATGGACTCGGAGTCCGGCGATGGCTTGACGGACGGCTTGCGCAGGTGCTCGAGGGAAACGTCGGACGGGATGGCTTGTCGTGATGAGGCGATCTTGGAGAGCGTGTCGGCTGCTTAGTTCTCCGTGCACGGGACGTGGAGGAACTCGCAGCCCTCGAAGGATCCGGATAGCTTCTGGACAAGGAAGTGGTAGCTTGCCATGTTGGGGTCGCGGGCGTCCCATTTGCCGGAGCACTGCTGCACCACCAGGTCCGAGTCGCCGTAGCACAGGATGCGCCGGATGCCGAGTTCCTTGGCAAGCCGGAGGCCGTGCACAAGGGCTTCGTACTCGGCGACGTTGTTGGAGGCGGCGAAGTGGATCATGGAGCGCGTGGCGGAGCCGGTCGCCCTTCGGGGATGATAGTACGATGCCGGCCCCTAAGCCGAGTCGCATCTTGGACCCGTCGAAGTGCATGTGCCAATGCGTCGAGTCAGGAGGCGGCGGCAAGTACTGGGTCTCGGCCCAGTCGACGAGGAAGTCGGGCAGGGCTTGAGACTTGATCGTGGTGCGGGGCTTGTAGAGAATGGTGTGGCCGGCTAGCTGGATCGCCCACTTGGAAACCCGGCCAGAGGCGTCCCGGCACCCGATGATTTCTCCGATAGGCGCCGTCCTGACCACGGTGACAACGTGCTCTTGGAAATACTGCTTCAGCTTCTTGGTGGTGAGGGACACGCCGTAACACATCTTCTGGTAGTCCGGGTAGTTCTGCTTGGAGTTGGAGAGCACCTCGCTCAGGTAGTAGACTGGGCGCTGGACAACTTGGATCTTGCCCTTCTCTGGTCGCTCGACCACCAGCACCGTGCTGACCGCCCGCGAGGTCGCGGCTATGTAGAGCAACAACGAATCCTTGTCGGTCGGCACGGCCAGGACTGGTGCGGTGGAGAGAATGCGCTTGAGGTCTTGGAAGGCCTCGTCTGCCTTGCCGTTCCATTCGAACGAGCTTGTCTTCTTCATCAGCTGGTACAGGGGCAGCGCCCTCTCGCCTAGCTGGCTTAGAAACCGGCTGACCGAGGCCAAGCATCCGGTGATCTTCTGGATATCACGCAGCCAAGCCGGCTTGCGCATGCGCTCGATGGCCTTGATCTTCTCCGGGTTCGCCTCAATGCCGCGTTCCGAGACGAGGAAGCCGAGTAGCTTTCCGGCCGGAATGCCGAAGACACATTTTTCCGGGTTAAGCTTGACCTTGTATTCGCGGAGGTTGGCGAATGTTTCCTTCAAATCGTCGAGGAGCGTGAGGTGCTGCTTGGTCTTCACCACGATGTCGTCCACGTACACGTGGATATTACGGCCGAGCTGCGGCAGCAGGCATTTCTGCATGCAGCGCTGGAAGGTGGCGCCGGCGTTCTTCAAGCCGAACGACATGGTGATGTAGCAATAAGCCCCAAAGGGCGTGATGAAGGACGTCTTTAGGGCGTCAGCCGGGTCCAGCTTGATCTGGTGGTAGCCGGAGTAAGCGTCCAGGAAGGACAGGAGCTCCCACCCGACGGTCGAGTCGATGACTTGGTCGATCCGCGGGAGGGCGAACGGATCCTTGGGACAAGCCTTGTTGAGGCTGGTGTTGTCGATACACATGCGCCAGGTCTTGTTCTTCTTCAGGATGAGGATTGGATTGGCTAGCCACTCGGGGTGAAACACTTCCATATTGAAGTCGGCCACCAAAAGCTTGGCGACCTCTTCACCAATGGTTCTTCTCTTTTCTTCGGAAAATCATCGTAGGGGTTGACGGACAAGCTTGGCATCCTTGCGGACGTGAAGTTTGTGCTCGACATACTTCCTTAGGATACTTGGCATGTCCTTGGGGGTCCATGCGATGATATCCCAATTCTCACGGAGGAAGTCGACAAGTTCGCCTTCCTATTTGCCGTCGAGGCGGGCGCCTATGACAATGTACTTGCTGCAGCTGGGGTCTTCTGGGTTGAGCTTCACTTTCTTGATCTCCTTGGAGGGCTTGAAGGCGGCCTCGTCGGCCGGGTCCGAGGTTGGGATCGACGTGGCAGAGGCCTCGCCTGCCAGGGCGACGATCCGGTCGAGATGGCGCCGCTCCTCGGCAATGACCAGCGACTCGGCCAACTTGGCGCCGTCTCAGGCGCATTCCAGGGACTTGCGGTAATCGCCGGTGATGGTGATGAGGCCCTTGGGACCCGACATCTTCATCTTCAGGCACGCATAGTGGGGAAATGCCATGAACTTGGCGAGCGCGGGCCGTCCTAGCAACGCGTGATACATGCTGGATAGGTCCACCACCTCGAACCAGATCGGTTCGCGCCGGAAGTGGCTGCTATCACCGAACAGGACGTCTAGCCGGACCTGGCCAATGGGGGAGCAGGAGAGGCCGGGCACGATGCCGTGGAAGATCGTTCGGGTTGGCTCCAGGTCCTCGGCCTTGAGGCCGAGCATGGTCATCGTGTCGCGGTAGAGGATGTTGACGTTGCTGCCGCCGTCGATGAGGACTCGGGAGAACTTGCATGTGCGCCGCCCGATGATGGTGGGGTTGAGGACGAGGGCGTAACCACCCGAACTCGGCATGACTGCCGGGTGATCCTCCCGGGTCCAGGTGATCGGGCGATCCGAGCAATGCATGAACTCCGGCTTGGCCAGGACGACGGTGTTCATCTCCTGCTGGAGGAGGCGCTCGCTGCGCTTATCATTGTCGAGGCTGGTGAAGACGACGTAGGCCGCGTTCTGGTCCGGGTAGGCGTCGTCGCGCATCGCACCGCCAGCTGGAGGCAGCGGTGGAGGCGGAGGTGGCTGTCCCGCGCCTGGAGCCAGAGCTGGAGGGGGCGGGACGTCGCCCCTCATGATGCGCTTGGTGATGGAGCACTGCCGAAACGTGTGCGTGGAGGGTTTTGCGCCGCTGTGGTGCTTGCAGGGGGCGTCGAGCATCTGCTCGAAGCTCATGGTGGGTTGCCGAAGCGTTGTCGCAACGCGGCGCCGGCTGGTAGGCCTTGCGCTTGTTATTCTGGTGATGCTGCTGTCGGCTGCTTTCACCGGCCGGCTTCGGAGAGTGAACCGGCTTCGCCTTGCCGGCTTCGTCCAGTGCCACCTGGATCTTCATGGCGGAGTCGGCGTTGGCATACTTGTCCGCCGTCACCATGAGCGCGGCCATGGTGGTCGGCTCAGAGCGTAAGAGCTTGTGCTTGAGGAGGGTGCCATCTCGGCACCCATTGACGAAGTGCTGGATCGCCTGGACTTCATGGATGCCCTCGCAGCTGTTCTGAAGCTTGGTCCAGCGTGCAAGGTACTCGTGACCGGTCTCCGTAGGCCCCTGTACGCACATGGCGAGCTGGCTAGGGCGGCCGGGTCGCTTGTAGGTCCCCGTGAAGTTGCGGATGAAGGCTTCCTCGAAGTCCACCCATGTGTTGATGCTGCCCGTCGGCAGGCTGTTCAACCATGTGCGGGCCGACCCTTGGAGCATGAGCGGTGCGTAGCGCACGGCGAGACGACGATTGGCACCGGTGATGCCAATGGCCGTGGTGTAGTCGGTGAGCTAGTCTTCTGGCATCACCGTCCCGTTGTACTTGGGGGTGTCGCAGGGGAGCATGAATCCTTTGGGGAAAGGCTCCTCCCGGATGCGGGGGCCGAAGCACGCTGGCCCGATAGCTCCACTCTCCTTCATCTCCAGGGAGCGAGCAAGCCGATCAAGGCGGTGGCGAGCGTCGGTGTTGCCGATGGCGCGCGGGCCGAGTCGACTTGTGGCTAGGCCACAGGGGGGCGGGTCTGTTGGAGCCGGACGCCGGCCATGCTGGCCGGGTCCGCGCTAGATCTCTAGGACGGGCTGGTCGCCCAATCCATCGGCGGCTGTAGCGGTCGGGTCGCGCCGAGTCCGGGTTCGGCCGGAGTGCGCCTCTCCGGTTGGCGAGGAAGCGATGTGCAGAAGTTCACCGGACCTGCCAAGGCGGGCGTTCCGGATCCTGCCGGCTTGGCGAGCTGGTTGAGGCGGTCCTGCTAGGTGTTGGCGGCATGGAGGAGTTCGCACATCTGCCCGATGCGCTCTTTTCGCTCCTCACCCGCGAGCTGGTCCAGGCCGGCTGCGGCTGCTTGGGTAGCGCGCATGTTCTTCACCGGGGTCTCGTAGATGATCGGGACGGCGCCGAGGGCCCAGCCAATCGCTCCTCCCCTAGTACGCACATCGGCGACCCGGCTTGGGCCGGCCGCGGCGGGCGTGAATCCGTAGGCGGCATCGCGCTCCAGCTGAGCGGCGTCCAGGCGACCTTGAGTGGCGGGGAGCGTCTCAGACAGGTCCAGCATCTGCTGGCGCCTTTCCTCGAGCTGGGTTCGGGCCTCAGCGACGTTGGTGGCGTCGATGTCGGTGCCGATGGGGATGCGGAGGCTCTGCATCGCTGCGCGCAACGGATCAGACGGCTCGATCCGATCCGCCGCGGCCCTGGCTTCGGCAGCCCTCCTCGTCTTGCTCGACGAGGAGGAGGCGCTGTCGCCGGTGACGAAGACTGAGGGAGTCCTGGATTAGGGGGTCTCCGGACAGCCGGACTATATCCTTTGGCCGGACTGTTGGACTATGATGATACAAGATTGAAGACTTCGTCTCGTGTCCGAATGGGACTTTACTTGGCGTGGAAGGCAAGCTAGGCAATACGGATATGTATATCTCCTCCTTTGTAACCGACCTTGTGTAACCCTAGCCCCTCCGGTGTCTATATAAACCGGAGGGATTTAGTCCGTAGGACAACATACAATCATACCATAGGCTAGCTTCTAGGGTTTAGCCTCTTTGATCTCGTGGTAGCTCGACTCTTGTAATACTTATATCATCAAGAACAATCAAGCAGAACGTAGGGTATTACCTCCATCAAGAGGGCCCGAACCTGGGTAAACATTTTGTCCCCTGCCTCATGTTACCATCCGCCTCAGACGCACAGTTCGGGACCCTCTACCCGAGATCCTTCGATTTTGACACAGACGTTGGTGCTTTCATTGAGAGTTCCACTACGTCGTCATCATAAGGAGGATGGCTCGCCTCATTGTCAAGGACAACATCACCTCTGGGGGAGCCCTGGCTGTAGGCCAAACTCTCCGACTAGGCGGCTTCGTCATGACCGCCCGCTCGGCCGCTGCGCCGACGATGACCTCTCGGGTCATCAAAAATAGCCTCCACATCGGCTCGAAATTTACCGAGCAGATGGATCCAATGGAGCTCTCCTCTTTGAACGAGCTCTTGGATCGCATTGCCGCTCTGGGAGTCACTACGGACTACGATCGGATCGGGCTTAAACCCGACCAAAGGGAGATTAACTCTCCGCCGGTCACCCATCAAATAGCGGTGGTGGAGGAGCAATGCGACGATTCTTCCTCTATCCTGAGGACGAACTATGCCCGTATTCCCGAGCTCTCGGAACAGGATACTCGCTCACAGGAGGACACCGCCCTAACCTTGAATCCAGAATCAGGCCGCATACCGAACCCACAGGGCAACATCCCGGAGCCCAAACTTCCAAGATCGGAAACTCCCCTGCCCCGGGATCACAGATTGGGTCAAGGTCTGGACTTAAATCTTCCCACCCACCCAGATACAAATGATCTTTCCCACATTAGGCAAGCGCCCCAAGAGACAGTCCATCACTATTGGGCCAAATTCCTCCTTGTAATGAACAAGGTCAAGGACTGCCGCGAGGAAGATGCAATTTTGTTCTTTTGCAACAATTGCACGGACAAGGGAGTCCTCAACGCCATAAGTCGCCATGATGTAGCACACTTCGCTGACTTGGCAGCCATAGTATGAAAATACTGTGCGATGGAAAGTGCCTGGAAAACCCAAACGCAATTTTGGGATAATCCGGCTCTGACAAAACCCCCAGTCTGAACTAAAAGGGTGCACTCTCATAAGTCGCCCGACTCAATTATAAAGAAGCAAAAGCCCACTATAGGGCGTGGAACCGTATTGGAGGGATGGCTTAACGGGCCCTGCAAAATCCATAGTACATCGGATACCATATCAACACACAGCCTCAGAGCATGTTGGGTACTCCGGCAGGTGGCCAAAAGCGGTGAGGATCTTCTCACCCAAAATACCTCAGAGCTCCTTCCCACGGATAACAGTACAGTATTAACGGTCTTCGAGACCTACGCCTTAAATAATAGGCCTAAGCGAGCACTCCGTAGCCTTGCTGAAGTCTGCCATGTGGCAGCAATAAATCCATGGAGCGACACGGCTATCACCTTCAATGCCAGTGACGAACCTAAATTCCAAACAACCCGAGCACCACCCGCTTTGGTCCTCAGTCCAATTGTGGAAGGCTTTCGGCTAACTAAGGTGCTCATGGACGGCGGCAGCGGATTAAACCTCATTTATGAGGAAACTCTCCAAAAAATGGAAATAGACAGCAACCGTATTGAGCAAAGCAGTATGACCTTCCGAGGAATCATCCCTAGTCGGGAGGTACGTTGCGCTGGGAAAATCACACTTGATGTGGTATTCGGCACTCCGGAGAATTACAGGTCCGAAGAAATTACATTCCAAGTGGCCCCGTTCAGTAGCGGATACCACGCCCTTCTAGGGTGGGAGGCATTCACGATTTTTCAAGCCATACCCCATTACGGGTACATGAAGCTCAAAATGCCCGGATCCAAGGGAATTATCACTCTAGCTAGTGATCCGGACATAGTACTCTGCGTCGAGAACAAAACAGCCGCACTAGCCCTCGAGGCATTATCCGAAGCCCTTGTGGTGGAGGAGTTAACCGCGCTACGCTCCAAAGTGGACAGGGACGACGTGATACTAGACAAAAGATCCAAGTCCACCTCCTTTAAACCAGCGGACGAAATAGTTAAATTCCAAGTCCATCCAACGGACCCTACAAAAACAACATCCATTGGGGCACAGTTAGACCCCACTGTAGACACCGCACTACGGGAGTTTCTGCGCGAGAATTGGAATATATTCGCCTGGCATCCTTCGGACATGCCAGGAATCCCACGCAGATTGGCCGAGCATAGCCTTAATATTCTAAAAGGATTCAAGCCGGTCAAGCAGACTCTTCGGCGTTTCTCTGAACCTAAGCGACAAGCCATGGGAGAGGAGCTGGCCAAGCTACTGGAAGCCGGATTCATTAAAGAAATAAAACATCCAGATTGGCTAGCAAACTTGGTGATGGTGCCAAAGAAGAACAAATCCTGGTGCCTATGTGTCGACTTCAAAGACCTTAATAAGGCTTGCCCAAAGGATCCCTTCCCCCTCCCCCGCATCGATCAAATCATCGACGCTACCGCAACACACGAATCATTGTGCTTCCTCGACGCATACTCCGGTTACCACCAGATTAAGATGGCGGAGTCTGATCAAGCCGCAACGGCATTTATCACACCATACGGCCCCTTCTGTTTAAACACAATGCCCTTTGGGCTCAAAAACGCCAGTGCAACATATCAGCGCATGATCCAGACATGTCTGGAAAAGCAGATTGGTAAGACTGTGGAGGCATATGTAGACGATGTGGTCATTAAAACTAGACACGTCGACTCTTTAATAGATGACTTGAGTCTCAAGTTCACCAATCTCCGAACATACGACATTAAGCTCAATCCAGAAAAATGCGTTTTCGGCATTCCCGCCGGAAAGCTCCTGGGCTTCATCGTCTCCAGTAGAGGAATTGAAGCAAATCCTGATAAAATCCGAGCTCTGTCGCAAATCCAGAAATTGACTGGATGTGTGGCGGCTTTAAGCCGCTTTATCTCCCGATTAGGAGAAAATGCACTTCCCTTTATCGCCTTCTTCGGCGCACCGAACACTTTGAGTGGACGGACGCAGCCACGCCCGGACTGGAAGAAATAAAAGCCATCCTGGCCACCAACCCAATCCTGGCCGCGCCAACTGTTGGCGAACCAATGCTATTCTATATAGCGGCAACTCACCAAGTTGTAAGCGCAGTGCTCGTCGTCGAACGAAAGATGGAAGGACATAAATTCCCACTTCAAAAGCCGGTATATTATGTATCCACTGTCCTCACTCCATGCAAATCACGGTACCCACATTACCAAAACATAGCATACGCGGTATTTATGGCATCCCGGAAATTACGACACTACTTTCAAGAGTGTTCGATTACGGTGGCCTTCGAAGTACCACTCAATAACATAACAAACAACCGCGATGCCACGGTCCGGATTGCCAAATGGGCCATCGAGCTCCTCCCGTTCGACATAACATATAAGCCACGACGACCCATTAAGTCGCAAGTACTGGCCGATTTCGTAGCCGAATGGACAGAAGCCGAACTCCCTAAAGAGTACGACGCATACTCCAATTGGATCATGCACTTCGCCGACTCTAAAATGTTGGCTGGTCTGGGGGCTGGCATCGTCTTGACGTCCCCCACCGGAGATACGGTGCAATATGTGCTCCAAATACTATATACAGACTCCAATAACGCAGCCGAATACGAGGCCGGGTGGCAGTCTCCATGGGCATCCAACGTCTAGAGGTGCGTGGGGACTCGAACCTTGCAATATCCCAAATAAATGGAGACTTCGATGCCAAGAATCTGAAAATGGCGGCATATCACAACGCCGTCCTCAAAATGTTAGCTCGGTTCGAGGGGCTTGAATTCCACCATGTGGCTCGGGAAAACAACCAGGCGACGGACATCCTAGCCCGTATCGGCGCTAAACGCGACCCTATCCCACCGAACATCTTCCTGGAAAGACTGTTTAAACCATCCGTGCTATGGGAAGGGGACACCGGCAAAAATAGCCAGACCCGACCACAACCCCAGATACCGAATACTCTGACACAATCGGAGGCTCTGCCACCGAAATAACACCTTCAGCCCACGTGATAATGGCCGTCATCGCCCCGTGGACAGAACCATTCCTGGCCTACCTAACTAGTCAGGAATTACCCGAGGACCAAAATGAGGCCCGCTGCATAGTGCAGCAGTCTAAAGACTACAAGGTCCATGAGGGAGAGCTTCATAAGAAAAGCACAACCGGAGTCCTTCAAAGGTGCATCTCCGAAGAGGAAGGGCGGAAGCTTTTGGCAGAAATTCATGCCGGAATCAGCAGCCACCACGCCGCAGCCCGGGCCCTTGTAAGCAAGGCCTTCCGTACAGGTTTTTATTGACCAACGGCCCGGGGAGATGCACAGCATCTGGTACAACATTGTGTCGGTTGCCAGCTTTTTGCAAACCAAAGCCACATGCTACCTACTGCCCTCCAAACAATCCCCATTACATGGCCCTTTGCGGTCCGGGGGCTCGATATGGTCGAACCCCTTAAAGGGGGAACCCATAAGAAAAAAAATACTTACTGGTCATGGTGGATAAATTCACCAAATGGATAGAAGCCAAACCTGTTAAAACGGCTGAATCCGGACCGGTGATAGACTTCATATCCGGGGTTGTACACTGTTATGGCATCCCCCACAGCATCATCACTGACAACGGCATGAACTTTACAGCCGACGAGGTGAAACTTTGGTGCAGCAACATGGGCATCAAGCTCGATTATGCTTCTGTCTATCATCCGCAAACTAACGGTCAAGTCAAACGAGCGAATGGTCTTATCACGAGCGGCATTAAACCCAGATTAGTCCGATCTTTAAAGGAATCAGACACTCATTGGGTAGAGGAGCTCGACTCCGTACTTTGGGGGCTGCGGGACCACACTGAATCGCACTACCGGATACACACCGTTTTTATGGTGTACGGCGCCGAGGCGGTGCTGCCTTGTGACATAATTCATGACTCGCCTCGAGTGCGCATATACGAAGAAAGAGAGGCCGAGCTTGATCGACAGGACAGTTTGGACGCCCTGGAGGAGGAGCGCGACGTGGAAAAATCCCGTTCCGCATTCTATCAGCAATAGGCTCGAAGGTATCAAAGCAGAGAAGTGCGGGCCAAAACCTATAACGTTGGCGAACTAGTTCTACGCCTACCGGAGAACAAAAAAACAAGCTCAAGCCCAAATGGGAAGGTCCCTTCATTATCGACCAGGTTCTGACCAGTGGAGCGTATCATCTGCGGGATGCATCGAATAATCAACTCGAGCCAAACCCATGGAACGCAGCCAGACTCCGAAGATTCTACGCCTAGCGCCGGACTCTATGTTCGTCTCCTTACCTCCATGAATTTTTTGCACATCTGTTTTTTCTCTCTTTCTTTCTCTCTTTTCTCTTCAAGGCCCTAAAGGGCTACACTTGTGTCTTGGTTACACAATCTTGACGCGCTAACCGCGCTCAATATACATGGGGGCTTCCTATACAGAAGCTTAATATAATTACTTTTCCGGGCTTTATGCCCCACACATGTGTTATTCTTCCGCATGTACCCTTTTTCTCCATTATATGCACCGATATGACTTAAGTTTTGGCCAAGCTGGGTTGCCTCGCTCTTGTATTTATGCCCTACGTTCCCGTTAATTCGGCTAGGGAATAAGGGGAGCACCTCTGCGATTGTTACTGCCGGGTCAGCCGGATGTGTACCTCAGACTTAACGGGAATAAAAGATGAAAAGGCCCGCCGAGCCGAAAGGTAGCATTCTTAAGGAATTATTCGGTCGGTGAATAAAAGATGACTTTCATTTCAATTACTACACGCCCCCAGATGTTTTTAGCCCGCGTCTCGCAGTTCGAACATGCACATTAGGGCATGCGTACCCAGGTAAAGGAACCCTTAACGGAACTATTCTCCCTGGAAGATGTTTCTTACTATCCATGTAATATAACATAGCTAGTTGGGTACTTGTCTGTTCAAGCACTTATGACCCCTATGCCTGGTTTCCATGCATACCCCGGTTTTTATATAACCGAGTGGCTATTCGGATACACTCCGGACTATCAGGTCCAGAGGTTGAAGCGAAAAGGTCTGCCATGATAAATGATTTACAATCTGGCTAGGGACATTACATATGTCACTTGAAGTACACAGTCACTAAGACTGATTAAAATTTTCTTCTATACCATCCAATAGGCTGTCTAGCCTACAATCCTATTGGGAAAACTTTGCGGCTAATTCTACTTGATCATACACTAAACTGACGGGGATCTCTTTCCCATCGGGCCCCACAGGTCTGACCTCGGCCATGTGGTTTGGGTTAGCCTTAGTATATCGTGTCTTCACCATAGCCCAGGCTTCCCTCGCACCTTGTCGGCAGGCTGATATCTTCCATAATCGGAAGCGCCGCCGCACTCCCTTGAGCTTCTCTATAAGCTCCCCCATGCCTCCTAGCGGGGACGCGGATGGCCACAAGGCTTGAGCAATACTCTGCGCCACCTGCCGAACTTGTTCGTGCAGTTGTGAGAGCTCTGGTAGAAGATCACCCGAAGACCCGGGCATCTCCTCCGTGGGACGACCCGTCAGCATACCTGCAGACATAACGTTGTTAGCAGGCTTCTCCGCCGAACTCCTTTAAAAAGTTCATTCAAGCACTTACTAAAAATGCCGTGGTGAAGCCGTTTATTCTCCTTCACGGAGTCCGTAAGCTGGGCTCGTACATCCTTCAGTTCCATGCCCAGCCAGATATTGGCATCTTGGAGATCATTTTTCTCCTGCCTGACTCGCGTGAGCACGCGCTCGCCAACATTTCGCCGTCGATCATCACGTGCCGTATCCGCCTCCACGGCCTCCTGATTCACTCCGGGGCCACCTGCAACATCTATTGTTAGGTGTGCATACATGCCGCATACTACATGGTACCGATATTCTTTGCAATAGACAAAAAAGTTACCAGGGGGACCCTTTTTGGACTCCTTCAATGCGGCAGCAGCGGCTTCCAGCTGGGCCTTGCACTCGTCCAGCTCTTGAGACAGTCGGGAATTCTTCTCCGTCAGAACCTGCACAAATAATGATCCTTAAATCAGTTGCGTCAACTGTTTCAAGTCTCAGGGGCTACTGATACATATAATCGTCAGATTTTCTTACCCGTATATCCCTTACATACTGGTCTGTGGCTCTGGCTAGACCATTTTGAGCAGCACGGAGGTACGCGTCTCCGGAATTGAAGGCATCAAATGCTTCTGGTGAGAAGCAAGCGTCACGGAGTACGGCCCGGCGACGCCTATGATTCATGGCGCTCTCCACTTCTGAATTTGTAGCGGATAGTCTATCCACATCCTTTGTAGGAGGAGCATCCGGCGTCCGCCCCATGTTGGCTTCCACCTCTATGTCCGGCCCTGGAGCCCGACTAGTGGAGGCGTGATCGGCAGCCTCTCCGGATATACTCCGGCGAGCGTTTTTTCTATTAAAGAAGCATGGACGTCATTGCATTTTGAGAAAGAGGACAACCATGGAGCGAGGTTTTGTGTCATACCTCTGCGCCGGCGTCTCCGTCCTGACTGCCTTCCTTTTTGGCCTACCCGGCTTCGGTGCCTCTTGTTGGCGAGTTGCCACGGGTTCGGCACGGCGTCCTGAATGCCTTCCCTGTAAAACACCATATGTGTACGGTAGGTGAAGTGTCTAAAAGGATCCTACTTTTGGAGTTGGGATTTTGGTTTTTCTTACGTGCGACGCAGGGAGCAGTCTGGGATAGTTGACCGTTATGGCCACCATGGTGTCATCGCAGCTCAATTGATAGAATTGCCTGTCTATCAGCTCCACGAATATGTCCGGATCCTCTTCGAGTCCGGGACCGAGGGCCTGGCCAGGGTCCTCTGGTTGTGGAGATGGGCTATTGACCTCCCTTACAGCTTTTTGCAGTTCCTGCCGTAAAATGGCAAGGTGAGTACCTACGACGAATAATGCAGGAAGAATGGGAGTAAAGAGGTATAACTCACCCAGCTTGGAGGGTTGTACATGGAGAATCCATCCCGTGGATTGATACGGATGAACTCCTCTTCCTCTCCCTTGAACAACTCGGACAAATTTTTTGCTAAAGCAGCAGCGGAGTCCGGTCCCTTACACCCGCAACGGGTGGCATCATCTTCGTTGTTAAAAGACCACAGGGGGTGCCCTCGATATTGAAGTGGCTGCACTCCCCGCATTATGCATATTGACATAACCTCGATTATTGTCAATCCTGATTGAGCCAGCACTTTAATCCGGTTCATCAGGTAAATGACTTCTCCGTTGTCTTCCTCCTGGGGGCTCCGTGGGCGCCAGCTTTGGCGTTTCTTCAGAGGAGCATTGTTGAACTCGGGAAGACCCCGCTGAACAGGGTCTGGGAGGGGGACGTCCTCCATATAAAACCACTCCGAATGCCAGTCTTCGGACATCTTCTTCGGAGTATTGGACAGGTATCCGGTTTCAGCGATGCGCCATATTTCGGCTCCGCCCACTTGATAAAGTGACTCCTTCTGTGTGCGGGGCACAAGGCAAAATAACCTTTTCCACAGCTCGAAATGAGCCTTGCAGCCCAGAAATCACTCGCAAAGGGAAACGTAGCCGACGATGTGTAATATGGAAGCAGGGGTGAAATTATGCAGTTGGAGGCCGTAAAACTCCAGGAGCCCGCGGAGGAATGGATGAATTGGAAATCCGAGTCCCCTTAGTAAGTAAGGAACAAGGCACACCCGCTCCCCCTAAGAGGGGCTGGGGAAGCTCTCCGCTTGCTCCCCGCCATTATAGGTGGCGAGCCCGGCTCAGACGGGGACCATATACGCTGGAGGGAGAAATCCCTGAGTCTGCAGCTCTACTAATCGACTGTGTGGGACGGAACACATCTCCCAATCACCGGGCTTAGGGCTACGGGGGCGGGAGGAGGAGCTGCGACGGTCGGCCATGTTGGAGTGGATTTTTCCGAAGCGCGCTTCGATGGATTCTCGCCGTGGGAGGATGGTATGGATTGGATCTAAGAATCCCCATCCCTTTAATAGCCAATTTATTTACTTGGCTAGGGGGGCGAATGTAAAAATGCCCTGGCTCCTCGTATTCGTTCGACGCGTGCAGGATAGCCCTTATTGAGCACAGAAGCCAAGAAGTCCAACTTTTATGGGGCCGGACACTACTTAACAGACATTCAAGATTTGGAGAAGAACCCGCCTTGCAATGCCGAAGACAATACTGCGCGCCAGACTCAACGTCATTGAAGCCTGGTTCGGGGGCTACTGAGGGAGTCCTGGGTTAGGGGGTCTTCGGACAGCCGGACTATATCCTCTGGTCGGACTGTTGGACTATGAAGATACAAGATTGAAGACTTCGTCTTGTGTCCGTATGGGACTTTACTTGGCGTGGAAGGCAATCTAGGCAATACGGATATGTATATCTCCTCCTTTGTAACCGACCTTGTGTAACCCTAGCCTCCTCCGGTGTCTATATAAACCGGAGGGATTTAGTCCGTAGGGCAACATACAATCATACCATAGGCTAGCTTCTAGGGTTTAGCCTCTTTGATCTCGTGGTAGATCGACTCTTGTAATACTTATATCATCAAGCACAATCAAGCAGGACGTAGGGTATTACCTCCATCAAGAGGGCCCGAACCTGGGTAAACATTGTGTCCCCTGCCTCCTGCTACCATCCGCCTTAGATGCACAGTTCGGGACCCCCTACCCGATATCCGCCGGTTTTGACACCGACAAAGACCTCCACATGAATGTCCGCTGCCCCGACGGAAACGCCGCTACCGAGGGTGAGGGGAGAATCGGAGTAGCTGAGCACCTCGCTAGGGTACTCGTCGGTCGTGAACGCATTAGAGATGCATAGCATGGCGAAGGAGGCGGCGAGCGCACCGATGACATCATCCGCCAGCGCGACGGACTCGTTGGTGTAGGAGAAGGGCCCCGTCTGAAGCATGCTCCTGGCCAGCTCCTCGAGCTGCCCCACGGTGGGCGCCAACTGTCGTGGTGGGCGCACGGCAGATGCCAAGGGATGGCTAAAGAGAGGAGGAGGCTCGAGGGCGCTGGAGGACTCCATAGGCGAGGTTGGCATGAGCGGGCGCGGGACGCCGGACATACCCAGGTTTGGGGCTCTCCGGAGAGATAATACCCCTAGTCCTGCCGAGTGTTGTTGTATGATCGATAGTACAATGCTGCTCCTGGAGTTGTATGGAGGAGGAGGGAAGCTGACCAAGGCTTAGGCAGTTCCCTCTCCTTGGGTGTTGTTCACTAGGAGTGTGAGCATGTCTGTCTCTCTCTCTCTTTCTCTGCATGAGGGCTCCTAGGGGGTTTTGTAGGCCAACCCCCCAGGGGTACAATGGTAATGTTACAAGTCGGTGGGTCCATATTGTTGGTGTTCGGGGTCCCGGGCTGGGTCCCGCTGAGGGCTTGTGGTTCGCCGAGTTCCCCTAGGTGCAGGCCCCGCATGCCTAAGGGGACTGTGCACCGTCTTGTCGATCGTCAGGGCGTGGCCGAGTCGAGTTGCGTACAGTACTCTCCGCCAAGTCGCTGCTTGTTTTTGTCAGCGGTGAAGGCGGGGGCACTGTAGCCACGCTGGACCTGGTCAGCGGGTAGGTGAGGGGCACTGTTGCTACGTACTCGCTGACCAGAGGTATGGGTGGGGTACTGTTGCCTCAGTCATCATTAATTGAAGTCTTGTCCCCATCATACGGCCTGGATGGGACGGGAGCTGACCCGTGGCTGGATTGCGTAGCACGCCACGGGTGGCGCTGGCTTGTTGAGGAGGCTTTGGCCGTGCCGGGTTCGGCTATCTTGCGCTAATTGTTGGGGCCGAGTCTACGTGTCTTGCCGGGTCGGCTCACCTGACCGGCTTGCGGGGCTTGGCCGGGTCGAGCGACCCGGCCAAGCGCGTGCCAGTATTGAGGGGCAATGCCAACCCTGTAATTTTTGAAGAGGATCCGGGTTCCGTTGCCTGCCCGGGGTCCATCCCCCCGACAACGTTGTCTTCCTTGTCCAACGTCAACAATTTTGGCACATAATATTTTGATGCGGGCTCACAATCACAAAAGATTTCCAGGATAGTGTATTTATATGTGAAGGTTCTCTTCCTTATACGAATTATTCGTGAATTGCTTGCATGGCCAATATTGTGATTGTCAAGCCTCAAAAGATTTTACTTTCTAAACCCAATGTGAAGCTACCACTAGGCATGATATGCTTTCAACTTCATGACATTCAATTTATTCAACAACTTACTCATAGGATATAAGTGAAGCACAAGAGTAAATGACACAGACAAGAGCTTCGTTGACGAGGTGTGAATGCCGCTTACTTGGCCTCCCCGGCAATTATTTGAGGACTCTATTTTATTTTAAAACTTTCAGATCTAAGCATTTTATTAAAACAACAAGCAAAACGACTTCTTGAAATATTATCTTGGAATGCCTTGGGCATCCCCAAGCTTGAGCTTTTGTGTCTCCTTAATTCTTCTCATATCACGGCTTTCCTAAATCTCAAAAGCTTCATCCACACAAAACTCAACAAGAACTCGTGAGATAAGTTAATCATAGTATGCTCTCTATCATGAAGATCATGGTGCTACTTTGAAGCACAAGTGTGGCAAAAAGGATAGTAACATTGTCCCTTCTATCTTTTTCTCTCATTTTTTGGGCCTTCTCTTTTTTTATTTGGCCTTTCTCTTTTTTTATTTCCTCACATGGTACAGTGCTCTAATAATGAAAATCATCACACTTCTATTTACTTACAACTCAAGAATTACAACTCGATACTAGAACAAAAATATGACTCTATGTGAATGCCTCTGGCGGTGTACCAGGATGTGCAATGAATTGACATGTATAAAAAATGATGAACGGTGGCTTTGCCACAAATACAATGTCAACTACATGATCATGCAAAGCAATATGACAATGATGATGCGTGTCATAATAAATGGAACGGTGGAAAGTTGCATGGCAATATATCTCGGAATGGCTATGGAAATGACATAATATGTAGGTATGGTGGCTGTTTTGAGGAAGGATATGTGGTGGGTTTATGGTACCGGCAAAAGTTGCGCGGTACTAGAGAGGCTAGCAATGGCGGAAAGGTGAGAGTGCGTATAATCCATGGACTCAAAATTAGTCATAAAGAACTCACATACTTATTGCAAAAATCTATTACTCATCGAAACAATGTACTAGGCGCATTCTCCTAGGGGGATAGATTGGTAAGAAAAGACCATCGCTCGTCCCCGACCGCCACTCATAAGGAAGACAATCAAACAACATCTCATGCTTCAACTTGTTACATAACGGTTCACCATACGTGCATGCTACGGGACTCACAGACCTTAAGACAAGTATTTCTCAAATTCAAAACTACTTACTAGCACGACTCTAATATCACCATCTTCATATCTCAAAACAATCATAAGGAATCAAACTTCTCATAGTATTCAATGCAGTTTAGATATATGAAAGTTTTTATTATATACTTCTTGGATGCCTATCATATTAGGACTAATTTTATAACCAAAGCAAGTTACCATGCTGTTTAGAGACTCTCAAAATAATATAAGTGAAGTACAAGAGTTCATCGATTTCTATAAAATAAAACCACCACCGTGCTCTAAAAAGATATAAGTGAAGCACTAGAGCAAATTTGCCTAGCTCATAAAAATATAAGTGAAGCACATAGAGCATTCTAATAAATCACGATTCATGCATGTCTCTCTCAAAAGGTGTGTACAGTAAGGATGATTGTGGTGAACTAAAAAGCAAAGACTCAAGTCATACAAGACGCTCAAAGCAAAACACATATCACGTGGTGAATAAAAATATAGCCTCAAGTAAAGTTACCGGTAGACGAACACGGAAGAGGGGATGCCTTCCCAGGGCATACCCAAGCTTAGGCTTTTTGACATCCTTGAATATTACCTTGGGGTGCCTTGGGCATCCCCAAGCTTTGGCTCTTTCCACTCCTTATTCCATAGTCCATCAAATCCTTACCCAAAACTTCCAAACTTCACAACACAAAACTCCAACAGAAAATCTCGTAACCTCTATTAGTATAAGAAAATAAATCACCACTTTTGGTACTATTGTGAACCTATTCTTTATTTATATTGGTGTAATATCTACTATATTCCAACTTTTCCATGGTTCATACCCCCCGATACTAGCCATAGATGCATCAAAATAAGCAAACAACACGCGAAAAACAGAATCTGTCACAAACAGAACAATATGTAGCAATCTGGAGATTTTGAATATTTATGTAACTCCAAAAATTCTGAGAAATTAGGATAATTTCTTTATAAATCCTCTGAAAAAAGAATCATTATTTTATCGTGCTTTTGTTAAAAATTAAAACTAATCTCCTGGGCGCAAAATTTTCAGTTTTTTTAGCAGGATCAAATTAACTATCACTGTAAGCTATCCCAAAGGTCTTACTTGGCACAGACACTAATTAAAACACAAAAAGACATCTAACCAGAGGCTAGATGATTTATTCAAAGCAAAACAGGACCTAAAAAGCAAGAACAAAAGTAAAGTTGGGTTGCCTCCCAACAAGCGCTATTGTTTAACACCCCTAGCTAGGCATAAAAACACGAATAGATCTAAGTATTATCATCTTTGGCATGCAAATCTTTAATAGCACACTTATGACTCTTGGGAGATTCTTTGGTTTTATAGATGATCAAACTCCTAGGCAAGAAATCAAGAGATTCATTCGTGACATTAGGTTCCTTAATAATATCGAGCAAATTGGGGTGAATACTATTTGATTTGAGATCTTCACTATTTTTACTAGAAGGTTCACCCTTGGTACCTGTAATGATCCCACTAATGGAAAACAAAGGTGGGTTTAGAAAGCAAGACATTAAATTTTACCTTGGTACTTGTAATGTGAGTTTGTGGCCTTGTACATAAAAATGGAGGGAGTAACATATTACTATGCTACTGATCACTTTGCTGCAGATAATCAATCTCCAAGTGTGGTTGAATTGACAACTCAGCTGCTAATACTTGCAAATATTCTTTGGCTCCCCTTGTGTCGAATCTACAAATTTGGGTTGAATACTCTACCCTCAAAAACTGTTGTGATCCCATATACTTGTGGGTTATCAATAGACAACCGAATACTCAATCTCCTTCACATCTTGAAGTGAGTTTGCGCACTCAACAGCTGTTGTTGCAGCATATGGCTGAGGGTCGCCGAGAGAAAGAACATGGGGCTGCCGAATTGAATGCCATCAACAATCGTAAAATAATGGTGCGCATGATTATGACTGAAAATAAGAAGCGCCTATGGAAATTGCTTCAAAAGTTCTTCTCCAATAAACAACTAAGCAACTCCGATCTTAAAGAACTCTATGAGTATATTGAAGATTTTCTTCTCCAATAAACAACTAAGCGCCTAAAGGGTTCTCTGCTGAAGATTTTCAAGATCGTGTCACTCCGCCTCTGCCAGCTCATGAGCCAACTACTACTTTACTTCGGTTTCAGCTATGCAAATTGCTCGATGAATCAGAAGGGACCTCACCAACTTAGAAACCTACTGAAGGAAATGTATTGTATCGCAAGAATCAACAGGATGATCCCAATATGGCTTCATCTTCTCCGCCCCACGCCAGTCTTGAACGAATATCTGTGACTGCTGATGATGAAGATTTACTAGCCACTTCCGAATCAAAAACATCTTTGGGCAGTTCTTTGGGAGATGCTTCAAAGTGAATCAAGTTCACCTCTTTTACACTCATGTTATTCATCACCTTTTTGACACTAGTTGACAAAAAGGGGGAGAATTGCTTCGAGTTTCGATAGATTTACTCTGTTGGATTTGGTCTCGGTGTTTATCTGTCTGGTTTTATGAGACCTTTTGAGCCCTATGCTTCAAAGACTATTTGTGCTCTGATGTAAAACTAAACTTCTGTGATGTAATATTAATAACCCCGCTTGCTGCACTATTTCCCTCGAAGCATTTGTTTTGCAGGTGTAATTATTATCAGAAGTTATGAATGATTACACTACATTCTCGATGGGTTATCTATCATCAGTGTGAATCATTACCTCAAATGAATGAAAAATCCTCCACATACTTCATCAAATTGCACAGAGTTTGATTTCATATCTTTAACCCTACATATAGCAAGGGGAGTATATTTCATCATCGAGTCAAGTAACGCAAGTACACTCTTGTTCAATTTACTTTTCACTTATCTATCTTCACTTCGATGATCATCTGTTTTGTCAACAACCATCCAAAAAGGGGGAGAATGTTGGTGCAATAATTTTCCCCTTATGTTTTGGTGTTTGTTAACATAAACAATATGGGATTTATGTGTTTGCTAGTGCACACAGAGTAATAGGTCCCTGAGATGTCGAGGACTTTGATGCAAACGACGAAGATAATCTCTGTGTGTTGCAGCGAAGGTTATCTGAAGATGTAGTTTACAAGAGTGACCCCCAAAAATTGCTGAAAGCTCAAGCAATTGGTTCGGTGTCTGTTCGAAGAGAATTACCACATCGAGGAAGAATGAAGATGAAGTGAAGACGTAGCATTTATTTCGTTCTTCTTCTTCTTCTTCTTCTTCTTCTTCTTCTTTCATTGAGTCATAGGACCACCGTACTATTAAGAGGGGTGTAGCATTCGAAACTTTCATTCTCTGATGCTAAACCCAAATCCTATGAAAATTGTGAGAGAAATCTCTTTGTGTTCCGAGAAAATACTTGCCAGCAAGAGACTGTGATCTTCTTTGCTGCGAGAGATTTGTCTCAGACCGAGGAGTTAGCATTACTTATTCCTCAAGTAATGTTACCGTTGCTCCAAAATCCGATCGTTGCAAATGTGTCAGTTGGCCATTGGTTGGACCGCGTGTCCAAAATGGTCATTTCCCATCTGGGAAGGCTACAACTATAAATAGCCATCCCGCGCCGGCTTTGTCCGGTGGCTGCTCCGTTTGATTCCGAGAAGATTGTTGAGCAACCCAATCTCTGAGCGATTTGAGTTTAAAATCCACTGAGAGAAAACCCCTAGAGCCGAAGAATTAGATAGTGGTTAGCATCACTGGAATCCAAGTCCAGTACGCTCCGCTTATTACTCTTGAGAGTTGCAAACTCTCTAGATGGTTAGGTGTCAATTTCTACAGAGACCAAGAGTGATTGTGGTTCTTAAAGAAGAAGTCCGTAAAGGTTTGGAGATCTCCTTCAAGTATATGCCATGAGTAATAGACATTGGTTGACAAATCGTTGTCGAGGAGAATAGGGTGAAGATTATCTTCCGTGTTAATTCACAACCCCTCCAACCAGACGTAGTCCTTGTGCAGAAGGACGAACTGGTCGAACAAATTCCCTGTCACCATCGAGCAACACTTGTTATCTCTATTACTCATGTTTCCATTTGATACGGTTTTCCATCATGTGATTTGTTTCGATGCATGTTAGTTTCCATTCGGTACCTAGCTTTAGCTCGTCATAGTCTATTTTACTCTTGTTTCCACAGCTGGGTTCTGAGAGTTTTGATTTTTCCGAAGAAAATTTAAAACTCCCACTCACCCCCTCTCGTAGACATACTTCATTCCTATAGGTGTAAACAAATACTAGCTAAGGATGAGGTGACGATGCGCGTTGGAAGTGTCTCCAAGGTTGATGTGATCGCCATTGACACACTCCTTCTACCTTTGGGATTAGTATTAAACCTAAATAAATGTTTTTGGAGCTTGTGTTAAGCATGAACAATATATCCGGATCTTGTTTAGTGCGAGATGATTATTCATTTAAGTTAGAGAACAATGGTTGTTCTGTTTACATGAATAATATCTTTATTGACCATGCACCCTTTGAGAATGGTCTATTCTTATTGAATCTCGATAATGCACCCTTTGATGACTACATCAACTGCGTTACGACGCTAACACTTTTAGGTCTACAAGAGTATGTAGACACACTCCCCTTTCGTAGCTACGTATCTCCTAGGTTGGATCTTGGGTGTTTCATAGGATTTTTTTCGATTTTCATGCTTCGTTCACCGCCATTTCATAAGCTTAGTGCAAAATATGGACTTGACTCTAAGATAGTAGCTACTTTCTGTGAATCATTTGCTGCTCATGTTGATCTCCCTAAGGAGAAGTGGTTTAAGTTTTAGCCACCTATTGAAGAAATTTGTGAGGAACCTGTTATAGCTAAAACTGAAACAATTGCTTATAATGTTAATCAACTATACCCACTACTTATATTGAGAAACCTCCTTTCCTTATTAGGATTAAGGAACATGCCAAATCTACAACTATGGTTCATAAGAGTTTGTTAAAACACCTAAACCCTTGAAACAAATTAAAGTGGAACCCAATATTGCAAAAGTTAAGGACCTCTTGGTCGATAATATAGATGGTCATGTAATTTTTTGTAAGTAGGCAACTAGGATTGCTAAACAAAGTTAATACTAAACAATATAAGCTAGATAAGAGTAAACCAATTGTTAGCATGACTGATGTTTCTGTTAAGATTGGAGATCATTATCATCATGTTCTATGTGATATGGGTGCTAGCATAAGTGCTATTCCATTTTCTTTATATCAAGTTATGCGTGATATTGCACCTGCTGAGATAGAAGATATTGGTGTTACTATCAAGCTGGCAAACATATATACTATTTCATCGCTTGGGATTGTTAGAGATGTTGAAGTCATGTGTGGTAAGATTAAATACCCTACTGATTTTCTAGTTCTTGGTTCACCACACGATGAATTTTGCCCTATTATATTTGGTAGACCTTTCTTGAATACTATTAATGCTGAAATTGATTGTGCTAGGAAAAGGTCAGTGTTAAGTTTGGTGATGTATCTCATGAATTTAATTTCTCCAAGTTTAGTAGACAACCTCATGATAAAAAATTACCCAATAAAGATGAGATTATTGGTCTTGCTTCTATTGTTGTGCCTCCTACTGATCCACTAGAACAATACATGTTAGACCATGAAAATGATATGCGTATGAATGAAAGAAATGAGATAGATGAATATTCTTTAGACAAGCACCTATCATTAAACACAGTTTGCCTATCGAAACTTTAGGAGATCCTCTTACACCTAAGAGTGTGTAACACCCCAAGAATCAGGCTACAATAACTCCCTCTAATGGTGGCCATGTCATCATGATTACTATGCAAATTGCCACTTGTCCAAAAATTCAAATCAAATTCCAATTTAAATTGTAAGTGAAATTAATATTTTCTCAAGCAATGAGACAAAAATGTTGACATGATTCCATAAAATCCTCGAGTAATTTCCATTATGAAGCCAACCTCATTTGAATTCCAAAATTCCCTCTAGCAATTATTTTAGTGGGCAAACAACATTAAGTAAACCCATTTAAATTCAACCTAAATTTGAACAGTTCCTTTTGACCTCAAACTTTTTGTGCAACCTTGTAATATTGAATAGAATTTATGTGCAAATTTTTGTTTTGAACAAAAATCATTTCCTATCAAAAGAAAATAGAAAACAGTAGTTAAGACAACTACTGATAGGAAAAGAAGATAGAAGTGCTACTGTGCACTTGGCCCGCCCGAAGTGACAGTGCGGCCCAGCCCACCTAGCAGGCCTTCTCCTTCCTACGTACAGTAGGGTGAGACAGAGGAGAGCCGTGGCAAGCATACAGTGTTGGGGAACGTAGTAATTTCAAAAAATTTCCTACGCACACGCAAGATCATGGTGTTGCATAGCAACGAGAGAGGAGAGTGTTGTCTACGTACCCTCGTAGACCGAAAGCGGAAGCGTTAGCACAACGCGGTTGATGTAGTCGTACGTCTTCACGGCCCGACCGATCGAGCACCGAAACTACGGCACCTCCGAGTTCTAGCACATGTTCAGCTCGATGACGATCCCCGGACTCCGATCCAGCAGAATGTTGACCGCTGTCTAGTGATCTACTCCTAGATCACTATTGTACTCCCTTGCTAAACTCAGGGCAGGGTATACAATAGGTCTGGTACACAACATGGCATACTTTATAGAACCTATGGCTGAGGCATAGGGATGACTTTCATTCTCTCTCTATCTTCTGCCGTGGTCGGGTTTTGAGTCTTACTCAACTTCACACCTTGTAACATAGGCAAGAACTCCTTCTTTCACTGTTTCATTTTGAACTACTTCAAAATCTTGTCAAGGTATGTACTCATTGAAAAACTTATCAAGCATCTTGATCTATCTCTATAGATCTTGATGCTCAATATGTAAGCAGCTTCACCGAGGTCTTTCTTTGAAAAACTCCATTCAAAACTTCCTTTATGCTTTGCAGAATAATTCTACATTATCTCCAATCAACAATATGTCATTCACATATACTTATCAGATATGTTGTAGTGCTCCCACTCACTTTCTTGTAAATACAGGCTTCACCGCAAGTCTGTATAAAACTATATGCTTTGGTCAACTTATCAAAGCATATATTCCAACTCCGAGATGCTTGCACCAGTCCATAGATGGATTGCTGGAGCTTGCATATTTTGTTAGTACCTTTAGGATTGACAAAACCTTCTGGTTGCATCATATACAACTCTTCTTTAATAAATCCATTAAGGAATGCAGTTTTGTTTATCCATTTGCCAGATTTCATAAAATGCGGCAATTGCTAACATGATTCGGACAGACTTAAGCATAGATACGAGTGAGAAACTCTCATCGTAGTCAACACCTTGAACTTGTCGAAAACCCTTTTGCGACAATTCTAGCTTTGTAGATAGTAACACTACTATCAGCGTCTGTCTTCCTCTTGAAGATCCATATAATCTCAATGGCTCGCTGATCAATGGCTAAGTCAATCAAAGTCCATACTTTGTTCTCATACATGGATCTCATCTCAGATTTCATGGCCTCAAGCCATTTCGCGGAATCTGGGCTCATCATCGCTTCCTCATAGTTCGTAGGTTCGTCATGGTCAAGTAACATGACCTCCAGAATAGGATTACCGTACCACTCTGGTGCGGATCTCACTCTGGTTTACCTACAAGGTTCGGTAGTAACTTGATCTGAAGTTACATGATCATCATCATTAGCTTCCTCACTGATTGGTGTAGTAGTCACAGGAACAGATTTCTGTGATGAACTACTTTCCAATAAGGGAGCAGGTAAAGTTACCTCATCAAGTTCTACTTTCCTCCCACTCACTTATTTCGAGAGAAACTCCTTCTCTAGAAAGGATCCATTCTCAGCAACAAATATCTTGCCTTCGGATCTGTGACAGAAGGTGTACCCAACATTTTCTTTTGGGTATCCTATGAAGACGCACTTCTCCGATTTGGGTTTGAGCTTATCAGGTTGAAACTTTTTCACATAAGCATTGCAACCTCAAACTTTAAGAAATGACAGCTTAGGTTTCTTGCCAAACCATAGTTCATACGGTGTCGTCTCAACGGATTTAGATGGTGCCCTATTTAACGTGAATGTAGCTGTCTCTAATGCATAACCCCAAAATGATAGCGGTAAATCAGTAAGAGACGTCATAGATCGCACCATATCTAATAAAGCACGGTTATGACGTTCGGACACACCATTACACTGTGGTGTTCCAGGTGGCGTGAGCAGTGAAACTATTTCACATTGTTTTAACTGAAGGCCAAACTCATAACTCAAATATTTTACTTCTACGATCATATCGTAGAAACTTTTATTTTGTTACGACGATTCTCCACTTCACTCTGAAATTCTTTGAACTTTTCAAATGTTTCAGACTTGTGTTTCATCAAGTAGATATACTCATATCTGCTCAAATCATCTGTGAAGATCAGAAAATAATGATACTTGCCGCGACCTTCAATATTCATCGGACCACATACATCAGTATGCATGATTTCAAACAAATCTGTTGCTTGTTGCATTGTTCCGGAGAACGGAGTCTTAGTCATCTTGCCCATGAGGCATGGTTCGCAAGCATCAACTGATTCATAGTCAAGTGATTCCAAAAGTCCATTAGCATGGAGTTTCTTCATGTGCTTTATACCAATATGACCTAAACGGCAGTGCCACAAATAAGTTGCACTATCATTATTAACTTTGCATCTTTTGGTTTCAATATTATGAATATGTGTATCACTACGATCGAGATCCAATGAACCATTTGCATTGGGTGTGTAACCATATAAGGTTTTATTCATGTAAATAGAACAACAATTTATTCTCTTACTTAAATGAATAACCGTACTGCAATAAACATGATCAAATCATATTCATGCTCAACGCAAACACCAAATAACACTTATTTAGGTTCAACACTAATCCCGAAAGTATAGGGAGTGTGTGATGATGATCATATCATTGTTGGAACCACTTCCAACACACATCGTCACTTCACCCTTAACTAGTCTATGTTCATTCTGCAACTCCCATTTCGAGTTACTACTCTTAGCAAATGAACCAGTATCAAATACCGAGGGGTTGCTACGAACACTAGTAAAATACACATCAATAATCTGTATATCAAATATACCTTTGTTCACTTTGCCATCCTAATTATCCGCCAAATACTTGGGGCAGTTCCGCTTCCAGTGACCAGTCCCTTTGCAGTAGAAGCACTTAGTCTTAGGCTTAGGATCGGACTTGGGCTTCTTCACTTGAGCAGCAACTTGCTTTCCATTCTTCTTGAAGTTCCCCTTCTTCCCTTTGCCCTTTTCTTGAAACTAGTGGTCTTGTCTACCATCAACACTTGATATTTTTCTTGATTTCTACCTTCGTTGATTTCAGCATTACGAAGAGCTTGGGAATCGTTTTCGTTATCCCTTACATATCATAGTTCATCACGAAGTTCTACTAACTTGGTGATGGTGACTAGAGAATTCTGTCAATCACTATCTTATCTGGAAGATTAACTCCCACTTGATTAAAGCGATTGTAGTACCCAGACAATCTGAGCACATGCTCACTGCTTGAGCTATTCTCCTCCGTCTTTTAGCTATAGAACTTGTTGGAGACTTCATGTCTCTCAACTCGGGTATTTGCTTGAGATACTTAACTTCAACTCCTAGAACATCTCATATGGTCCAT
Source organism: Triticum urartu (assembly GCF_003073215.2). Classification (NCBI taxonomy): domain Eukaryota; kingdom Viridiplantae; phylum Streptophyta; class Magnoliopsida; order Poales; family Poaceae; genus Triticum; species Triticum urartu. The sequence goes on along the minus strand of NC_053025.1, from coordinate 489,587,134 downwards.
GACTTTCAAAACGTCTTTGAAGTCCCGATTCTAAGACGTTAAGCATGGTGCACTAAACTATCAAGTAGTCATCATATTGAGCTAGCCAAACGTTCATAACGTCTGCATCTGCTCCTGTAATAGGTCTGTCACCTAGCGGTGCATCAAGGACATAATTCTTCTGTGCAGCAATGAGGTTAATCCTCAGATCACGGATCCAATCCGCATCATTTCTACTAACATTTTTCAACATAGTTTTCTCTAGGAATATATAAAAAATTAAACGGGGAGCAATATCGCGAGCAATTGATCTACAACATAGATATGCTAATACTACCAGGACTAAGTTCATGATAAATTAAAGTTCAATTAATCATATTACTTAAGAACTCCCACTTAGACAGACATCCCCCTAATCTTCTAAGTGATCACGTGATCCATATCAACTAAACCATGTCCGATCATCACGTGAGATGGAGTAGTTTCAATGGTGAACATCACTATGTTGATCATATCTACTATATGATTCACGCTCGACCTTTCGGTCTCCGTGTTCCGAGGCCATATTTGTTATATGCTAGGCTCATCAAGTTTAACCTGAGTATTCCGCGTGTGCAACTGTTTTGCACCCGTTGTATTTGAACATAGAGCCTATCACACCCGATCATCACGTGGTGTCTCAGCACGAAGAACTTTCGCAACGGTGCATACTCAGGGAGAACACTTGTACCTTGATAATTGGTGAGAGATCATCTTATAAAGCTACCGTAGAACTAAGCAAAATAAGATGTATAAAAGATAAACATCACATGCAATCAAAATATGTGACATGATATGGCCATCATCATCTTGTGCCTTTGATCTCCATCTCCAAAGCATCGTCATGATCTCCATCGTCACCGGCATGACACCATGATCTCCATCATCTTGATCTATATCAATGTGTCGTCACATGGTTGTCTCGCCAACAATTGCTCTTGCAACTATTGCTATCGCATAGCGATAAAATAAAGCAATTATTTGGCGCTTGCATCTTATGCAATAGAGAGATAACCATAAGGATTTTGCCAGTTGCCGATAACTTCAACAAAACATGATCATCTCATACAACAACTTATATCTCATCACGTCTTGACCATATCACATCACAACATGCCCTGCAAAAACAAGTTAGACGTCCTCTACTTTGTTGTTGCAAGTTTTACGTGGCTACTACGGGCTGAGCAAGAACCGTTCTTACCTACGCATCAAAACCACAATGATAGTTTGTCAAGTTGGTGCTGTTTTAACCTTCGCAAGGACCGGGCGTAGCCACACTCGGTTCAACTAAAGTTGGAGAAACTGACACCCGCCAGCCACCTGTGTGCAAAGCACGTCGGTAGAACCAGTCTCGCGTAAGCGTACGCGTAATGTCGGTCCGGGCCGCTTCATCCAACATTACCGCCGAACCAAAGTGTGACATGCTGGTAAGCAATATGACTTTTATCGCCCCCAACTCACTTGTGTTCTACTCGTGCATATAACATCAACGCATAAAACCTAGGCTCGGATGCCACTGTTGGGAACGTAGTAATTTCAAAAAAATTCCTACGCACATGCAAGATCATGGTGATGCATAGCAACGAGAGAGGAGAGTGTTGTCTACGTACCCTCATACACCGAAAGCGGAAGCGTTAGCCCAACGCGGTTGAGGTAGTTGTACGTCTTCACGGCCCGACCGATCAAGCACCGAAACTACGGCACCTCCGAGTTCTAACACACGTTCAGCTCGATGACGATCCCCGGACTCCGATCCAGCAGAATGTCGGGGAAGAGTTCCGTCAACACGACGGCGTGGTGACGATCTTGATGTTCTACCGTCGCAGGGCTTCGCCTAAGCACCGCTACAATATTATCGAGGATTATGGTGGAGGGGGGCACCGCACACGGCTAGGAGATCAATGATCAATTGTTGTGTCTATGGGGTGCCCCCGCCCCGTATATAAAGGAGCAAGGGGGAGGAGGTGCGGCCAAGCAAGGAGCGCGCCAAGAGGAGTCCTACTCCCACCGGGAGTAGGACTCCCCCCTTTCCATGTTGGACTAGGACTTGGGGGGAGGAGAGAAAGAGGGGAAAGGAAAGGGGGGTGCCGCCTGCCCTCCTTGTCCTATTCGGACTGGGGGGGAGGGGCGCGCAGCTGCCCCTTGGCCTCCTCTCTACTTCCTCCACTAGGCCCATTAAGGCCCATTAGGTTACCGGGGGTTCCGGTAACCTCCCGGTACTCCGGTAAAATGCCGATTTCACCCGGAACACTTTTGATGTCCAAACATAGGCTTCCAATATATCAATCTTTATGTCTCGACCATTTCGAGACTCCTCGTCATGTCCGTGATCACCCGGGACTCCGAACAACCTTCGGTACATCAAAACATATAAACTCATAATGAAACTGTCATCGTAACATTAAGCGTGCGGACCCTACGGGTTCGAGAACAATGTAGACATGGCCGAGACACATCTCCGGTCTATAACCAATAGCGGAACATGGATGCTCATATTGGCTCCCACATATTCTACAAATATCTTTATCGGTCAAACCGCATAACAACATACATTGTTCCCTTTGTCATCGGTATGTTACTTGCCCGGGATTCGATCGTCGGTATCTCAATACCTAGTTCAATATCGTTACCGGCAAGTCTCTTTACTCGTTCTATAACACATCATCCAGCAACTACTCATTAGTTGCAATGCTTGCAAGGCTTATAGTGATGTGCATTACCGAGTGGGCCCAGAGATACCTCTCCGACAATCGGAGTGACAAATCCTAATCTCGAAATATGCCAACCCAACAAGTACCTTCGGAGGCACCTGTAGAGCACCTTTATAATCACCCAGTTACGTTGTGACGTTTGGTAGCACACAAAGTGTTCCTCCGGTAAACGGGAGTTGCATAATCTCATAGTCATAGGAACATGTATAAGTCATGAAGAAAGCAATAGCAACAAACTAAACGATCAAGTGCTATGCTAACCGAATGGGTCAAGTCAATCACATCAATATCCTAATGATATGATCCCGTTATCAAATGACAACTCATGTCTATGGTTAGGAAACATAACCATCTTTGATCAATGAGCTAGTCAAGTAGAGGCATACTAGTGACACTCTGTTTGTATATGTATTCACACATGTATTATGTTTCCGGTTAATACAATTCTAGCATGAATAATAAACATTTATCATGATACAAGGAAATAAATAATAACTTTATTATTGCCTCTAGGGCATATTTCCTTCATACAGCCGCCATGGCCATGGATGATCTCCACGTGCCCCACCTCGGCCTACATAATTGTCCAACTGAAACCCTAGCACCCCCTCATCCGATTCCCCTCCTCTTCCCCATCGTGCCCACCTCCTCTTCTTGAAATCGAGCGCAAGAGCTCATGCGGTGACCGCGCCTTCATCGTCGTTGTCGTGGCCACCGGTCACCGTTCACTGATGCCCAGAAGAAGCGTGTCGTCATCCTCTTCTTCCACGCCGAGCGCCACCAGCTAGGACACCCTCCTGTCGTCACTCCTGTCGACCCCCTCCATGGGCAAGCGTCGCTGTCCACCGTTGATTCGCTCAACTCCGACCTCCCCCGACCTCGTCGGCTACTCGTCCGGTCGCGTGGTGCGCTCCTCTTCGAAACCCCTTTGCTCACGCATTGTTTCCGTGCCAGTAGCTGAAATCGCAGAGGTGCCGAAGCTCGCCGCCGAGTTTAGCCACACCGCCGCGATCGAGATCCCTGGAGCTCATGTTCCCCATCGCACGGTCGCGGCCTAGCCGCTTCAAACACGCCTTGTGCCTGCCCACGAGCACCCCGCGTTGCAGCTCCTCTCGCCGTCGCGCCGACCCGCTGCTGTCTTCCCCTGATGCTCCCAATGCGTGCTTGTTGCTGCTGCCCGCCTCCGCCCGCTGCTGCACTGCTGCCTGCCACCGTCCGCACGCACGCCGCCACCCACCGGAGGCCGCCCATGCCCGCACGCCTCCTCCCCCGCGCTCGTCCCTTGCGCCCATGGCCGCGGCCGCCTGTCGTTGCCCCCTGTGGTGCATGCTCGCCTAAACCCCCCCCCCGCTCGCACCCGCCCCTGCCAGACCGCCGCCGCCGCCTCCTGCACCCGTCGCTCGCCGGCCCGCTCCCCTGCCGATTCACAATCGCTGCAGCCGGCCGGCAGCCCGTGCGAGGCCTCGACACCCACAGACGCTCGCTGTGGACACACCCGGCTCCCCCTGCCTAGTGGGGCCGGCCGACCTAATTAGAGGGGCTAAATCCCCCTAACCCCACTGACTAATGGACCACCCACACTAATTAGATTTAGGTACGACTAATTATTAGAATTAGATTAACCCACTAACACTGACAAGTGGTCCCCTGGACAAATTAAAATGTTTAATTTAACTCTAACTAAAGACTAAGCCTATGACATGCGGGACCCTCCTTGCTCCGTTGACAGTTGACCGGTCAACTATTGACTGCTGACTCAATAGTTGACCAGGCCCACCAGTCAGCCTCTTTGGTTGTGTACCCAAAGGGTGCATCTTGCATTTTGCTATTATTTTTTATTTGTTAATAAATTCAGAAAATGTTATAAATTTTGGAAAATCATAGAAACTAAACTGTAGCTTTGATGAAAATGTTTTCTACATGAAAGTCGCTCAGAAAAACAAGACGAACCCGAATAAGCTACCCACATATGTGTCAGATGCCTCTAACTATATGAACATGGAACATTCCCCCTTGGTCATCTGTTGGACACAGGTCCGGAACCGGGAAAACATTCCCGGATGTTTCCCCCTTCGCTGGTATCGTGTAGCCTGCGTTAGAACACTCCTAGCATTGTGTACCATCATGTCATACTTAGTAATGTATCCGTGTGCTTTATATTTACTGTTTCTTCCCCCTCTTCTCTCCGTTAGACCCCGAGACCGACGTTGTCCCCGTGATCGACTACATCACCAACGACCGTTCCTTTGTAGCAGAGCTTCCAGGCAAATGAACCCCCCTTGAGCATTCTGATATCGCCTATTACTTTCCCTCTCTTGCTTGCATTAGAACTACTACTACTTTTTGTATGATCCCATTCTGGTGCATAGCCTGTTTTTGTTACCTGCTTTCATACCTTACTTGCTTATTCTAAACTGCTTAGTATAGGTTGGTTAGAGATCCATTAGTGACCCCCACCTTGTCCCAGTTGCCCCTGCTTTATGTTCGATGAATCGATCTACGTGATCGATGTCCAGGCCCCGGCACCGCACATCAGCCCCTTAGTTGTACGACTCTGCATAGTTACTATCGAGTGCCAAGGGTGATACCTCGCCAGCACTTCTGATGTTAACCCTATATTGTAGCTATTCGGTCATGGTAATCGAGGGGTACCTGCGAGTGATGTGAAGTCGGGTTGATCTGGAGGATAATGACTCTGTCGTGCAACCCCTCTAGTGTGGACCAACGAGGGTGATTCCTCCAAGTCCACCTTGATGGTTACGTCGAGTGGCAATCCATTGAGGGTGATTCCTCAGGTTTCCCCCATGCTGTTTCACACACACGGTTACTTTTACTTACCATAGAACCTTGATGACATCGTGTCAGCCTCGAGGGGTACCCGCGAGTGATGTGAAGTCGGGTTGATCTGGAGGATACCCGCAAGTTTTCCACACGAGGCGGCCGGGCATTCTTGGCCCTTGCCGCAAGTCTGTGAGATGGGGCGACGGGACCACATATCGTGGATCATTGATCGTTACCGCACTACCAAGGCACTAACAGTTTGGATATTTGATCCGAGTAGGCCTCTGGCCTTTTTCGCACTAACCACCACGCGGGAATAATGTGGGCACTCTGCGTCGTATGCATCAACTAAAGCTTTCCAAACGTCATCGACTAAGTGGCGCGCGCTGGGTTGGACTGCATAAGCACCTTCCTTGTTAAAGGAGGTAGCTAGGTCTGCTCACTAGCCACGTACGCAACGTGCAGGAGTGCAAAGGGTGATGGGCCCAAGACCCCTGCACGCTTAGGATTGAGACCGGCGTGCTGACCTCTTTGTCGAGCCTAGGTAGGGTTGCGGTGTGTTGATCGGCCCAGGCCGGTCATGACCAGATGGTGTGTCCGGCCAGAGTTGATTGAGCGTGTTGGGTAAGTTGGTGCATCCCTGCAGGGAAGTATTCTATCTATTCGAATAGCCGTCTCCACGGTAACGGAAGCTCGGAGTTGTATCCCGATCGATACAACTAGAACTTGATGCTGATGCATGTAATGGAAATGATGGCTCCGGTATTGTTTTCTCGCGGGGAGTCAAGGAAGTGATCTCTGGGCGTTGTTACAACATAATTATTAATATTATAATATGCCACTCTTATCTCTTCTGATGCTGCAAGATGCTTGGAGCTGCTTGAAGATGCTAGTCTTCGATAGGCTAGGATTTCCCCTTCCCTTCTGGCATTCTGTAGTTCAGTCCATAGATACTACCCATTTCATTGACACTGATGCATATGTAGTGTAGATCCTTGCTTGCGAGTACTTTGGATGAGTACTCACCGTTGCTTTGCTTCCTCTTTTTCCCCTTTTCCATTCTTCTCGGAAGTCGCAACTAGATGGTGGAGCCTAGGAGCCAAACGCCACCTTCGGCGATGACTACTGCTACACCGTGGGTGCTTACTACTACGTGGAGGCTGCGGACGACCAGGAGTAGTTAGGAGGCTCCCAGGCAGGAGGCATTGCCTTTTCGATCATTGCTGCTTTTGTGCTAGCCTTCTTAAGGAAAACTTGTTTAACTCATGTCTATACTCAGATATTGTTGCTTCCGCTGACTCTTGTGTATTTGAGCTTATGTATTCGAGCCCTCGAGGCCCCTGGCTTGTAATATAAAGCTTGTATTATTTTAATTTGTGTATAGAGTTGTGTTGTGATATCTTCCCGTGAGTCCTTGATCTTGATCCTACACATTTGCGTGTATGATTAGTGTACGATTGAATCGAGGGCGTCACAAGTTAGTATCAGAGCCGACTGCCTGTAGGATCCCCTTTCCAACTTCTTGGCCAAAGTTGAGTCTAGTCATCCAAAACTATTTTACTAACTTGGCTTTGTGGCTTACGGGCCCACCTCGCCAATTGGGCGGTATTAGGATCTTTTATTCCTCGTCTATACTCTGGGACTCTGATCTCTCTTCTAATCGGGTTAAACGATTTTGCTAACCCTGACATTAGGTTCTCGTAAACTCTTCATCCCGGAGAGCCACTTTATTCCATATGATCGCCTGCTTCACCAGAAGACTTTGAAGATACTCTCCGATGTTCGCTCGAGAATTTGTGCTCATCGCTTTTGCGATTCCCTTCCACCGTCAACCCCTATGGAAAACTACATACATTTGCCATACATACAATCATTCCTCGTTGCTCTTGTTATTACGAGATGCCTCGAAATTCTCTCTATTGTTCCGAGAATCCCTTGAGCCTACTTCCTAGCAGTTCTTTCCACATAAATACCCCTACGGATAATTCCTCGCACTTGCCGAGTATCTGCTCATCCCTTGTTGTTCATGTGTTTCACAAAATCCTTCAAAATACTATTCAATATTCCCAAATCCGTAGTAGCCTATTGCTCTTGAAAGTCTTGTGTGCCTGCATTATGGTTAATTCCATATTTCTAGTAATCTCTGTTGACATCCTCTGTCGCTATCGTTTCGAGTCTTGTCCGTCCCTTGATCCAATACGTTGCGAATGCTCACAATCCTCAATCAGATCCTAGCATTCATCCTTCCGGCTCAGACGTCACTAGCTTGTTCTTGGCAAATCAAACATTGATTGATTATCGATCAATATTGATTCAACTCAATTACCTTTTGATCATAGCCTCTGCTTCTGTTCTTCTGATTTGAAAATCGTAATTCCTTTGTGAGGGAGTCCTAGATTAGGGGGTCTCCGGACAGCCGGACTATATCCTTTGGCCGGACTGTTGGACTATGAAGACACAAGATTGAAGACTTCGTCCCATGTCCGGATAGGACTCTACTTGGCGTGGAAGGCAAGCTAGGCAGTACGGATATGGATATCTCCTCCTTTGTAACCGACCTTGTGTAACCCTAGCCCCCTCTGGTGTCTATATAAGCCGGAGGGTTTTAGTCCGTAGGACAACACACAATCATACCATAGGCTATCTTCTAGGGTTTAGCCTCTCCGATCTCGTGGTAGATCAACTCTTGTAATACTCATATCATCAAGAATAAATCAAGCAGGATGTAGGGTTTTACCTCCATCAAGAGGGCCCGAACCTGGGTAAAACATCGTGTCCCCTGCCTCGTGTTACCATCCGCCTTAGACGCACAGTTCGGGACCCCCTACCCGAGATCCGCCGGTTTTGACACCGACATTGGTGCTTTCATTGAGAGTTCCTCTGTGTCGTCGCCATTAGGCTTGATGGCTCCTTCAATCATCGATAGCGATGCAGTCCAGGGTGAGACTTTTCTCCCCGGACAGATCTTCATATTCGGCGGCATCACATTGCGGGCCAACTCGCTTGGTCATCTGGAGCAGATCGAAAGTTACGCCCCTGGCCACCATGTCAGGTTTGGAAGCTTAAACTATTCGACCGATATCCGCGGATACTTGATCTTCGACGGATTCGAGCCCCTGCCAAGTGTGCTGCACGGTCTCGATGAGCATGATTTAGCTCTGCCGTTGGACAATGTTCAGGATATCGCACCGGCAACTACTCCGACCCTCAATTCGGAACCAGTCGCGCCATCCATGGATGGGTGGATAGACCCCGCCACGGAAGCCGTATCCTCAGTGGCGATCGAGCCGAATATCGACCTTACCTTTCACGAGAGCCGTGTTGCCAAACTGCTGGATCCTTCTCCGGCCACGGACTCCGAACCGCCTACGCCCGTGCCTATCGAATCGGGCTGGGCGACGATCATGGAGTTTACCTCCGCGGATATTTTTCAGCACTCATCCTTTGGCGACATACTGAACTCATTAAGGTCTCTCTCCTTGTCAGGAGAGTCATGGCCGAACTATGTCCGGCAGGATTGGGATGCGGATGACGAAGAAATTCGCCGCCCACCCACCACCCACTTAGTAGCCACTGTCGATGACTTAACCGACATGCTCGACTTCGACTCCGAAGATATCGACGGTATGGACAACGATGCGGGAGGCGAAGAGGAACCACTGCCCACAGGGCACTGGACAGCCACCTCATCATATGACATATACATGGTGGACACACCCAAAGAAGGCAATAGCGACGGGACACCGGAGGATGACCCCTCCAAGAAGCAACCCAAGCGCCCGCGTCAGCGGCGCCGCTCTAAGTCCCGCCAAGGAAAAAGCGGTGATACCGGCACCGGAGATAATAGCACTCCGGACAGTGCCGAACACAATAACAATCCCCTCCAGCAAGATTTGGAGCAGGAGGATGGAGAAGCCAGCCCTCCTGAGAGAGCGACAGATGGAGAGGTGGAGGATGACAATTACATGCCTCCCTCCAAAGATGAGGCAAGCCTCAACGATGACGAATTCGTCATGCCAGAGGATCCCTTCGAACAAGAGCGCTTCAAGCGCCGGCTTATAGCCACGGCAAATAGCCTTAAGAAAAAGCAGCAGCAGCTTCAAGCTGATCAAGATTTGCTAGCTGACAAATGGACTGAAGTCCTGGCGGCCGAGGAATATAAACTCGAACGCCCCTCCAAGAGTTACCCAAAGTGCAGGTTGCTACCCCGACTGGAGGAGGAAGCACCGAAACCTACATCCCCGGCGTATGATGCGGCTGATCGGCCACCTCATGGCCGCGATAGAGAGGCATTCCAGCCAAAAGCTCAGCCCGCACCCCGACGCCATTCAAATAAAAAGGCATGGGGAAATACGCCAGACCTGCGAGAAGTATTGGAGGACAAAGCAAAACATGCAAGATCGATCTACGGATCACGAGGGCGCGCCACTATGCGAGACGATAATCGTCACGCCGGATACAGTAAAAGTAAGTCCGGCAAGGCCGAACACAGCGGGCAAGACTCATTTTAGCTACGTCGCGATATAGCACAGTACAGAGGCCCCGCACACCCCTTATGCTTCACAGACGCAGTAATGGATCATCAAATCCCAGAGGGTTTCAAACCCGTAAATATAGAATCATACGACGACACAACAGATCCTGCGGTATGGATCGAGGATTTCCTACTGCACATCCACATGGCCCGCGGTGATGACCTACACGCCATCAAATACCTCCCACTCAAACTCAAAGGACCAGCTCGACATTGGCTCAACAGCTTGCCAAAAGAGTCCATTGGCTGTTGGGAAGATTTTGAAGCCGCATTCCTCGACAACTTTAAGGGCACTTATGTGCGACCACCAGATGCCGATGTCTTGAGCCACATAATTCAGCAGCCAAAGGAATCAGCCAGGCAATTCTGGACACGGTTCCTAACAAAGAAAAATCAAATTGTCTACTGTCCGGATGCAGAGGCCCTAGCAGCTTTTAAGCACAACATCCGCGACGAATGGCTCGCCCGGCACCTTGGCCAGGAAAAGCCGAAATCTATGGCAGCCCTCATGACACTCATGACCCGCTTTTGTGCGGGAGAGGACAGCTGGTTGGCTCACAACAATAACATATCAAAGAACCATGGTACTTTGGATACCAAGGACGGCAACGGCAGGTCACGTTGCAACAAACATAAGCACCGCATTAACAGCGACAATACCGAGGATACGACAGTCAATGCTGGATTCAAAGGCTCTAAACCCGGTCAGCGGAAAAAGCCATTCAAAAGAAGCACTCCGAGCCCGTCCAATTTGGACTGTATACTCGATCGCTCGTGTCAAATACACGGCACCCCCGACAAGCCAGCCAAACACACCAACAAGGATTGTTGGGTGTTCAAGCAGGCCGGCAAGTTAAATGCCGAAAACAAAGATAAGGGGTCACATAGTGATGACGAGGAGGAGCCCCGGCAGCCGAACACCGGAGGACAAAAGAGGTTCCCCCCACAAGTGTGGACGGTGAACATGATATACGCAACCCACATCCCCAAGAGGGAGCAGAAGCGTGCGCTCACAGACGTATATGCGTTGGAGCCAGTCGCCCCAAAGGTCAACCCATGGTCCTCCTATCCGATCACCGTCGATCGCAAGGACCACCCCACTAGTATCCGTCATGGCGGATTCACCGCATTGGTCCTAGACCCAATCATTGATGGATTTCACCTCACTCGAGTCCTTATGGATGGCGGCAACAGCCTGAACCTGCTTTATCAGGACATAGTGCGCAAAATGGGTATAGACCCCTCAAGGATCAAACCCACAAAAACGACCTTTAAAGGTGTCATACCAGGTGTAGAGGCCCATTGCACAGGCTCAGTCACACTGGAAGTGGTCTTCGGATCCCCGGATAACTTCTGAAGCTAAGAGTTAATCTTCGACATAGTCCCGTTCCGTAGTGGCTACCATGCATTGCTTGGGCTAACCGCATTTGCGAGATTCAACGCGGTACCGCATTATGCATAACTCAAGCTCAAGATGCCAGGACCTCGGGGGGTCATCACAGTCAATGGAAACACAGAACGCTCTCTCCGCATGGAGGAGCACACTGCGGCCCTCGCAGTAGAAGTGCAAAGCAGCCTCTTAAGGCAATCCACTAGTTTGGCAATTAAGGACCCGTACACCTTCAAGCGTGCCCGGAGTAATCGGCAACAGGACTGCCTGGCACGTTCTGAGCTAGCATAGCAATGCGGCCCCCACCTCGGTCCCAGCCAAACGGCGAAGTCCGTGCCACGCGTACATAATTATGCATTAAACATACCATGGGCATAGGTGGGAAGGGGGGCACGACTACAGCACGCTCCAAGACGCGGCTTAAACCGCACTAGGGGCTTCCCTCTTTGTTATTTTTCTCTTTCAGGACATTAATCTCTGGAAACCCTGTCCGGCAGCATGATTGCCGAACACATGATGCAGCAACCAAGGAGGCAGAAAGCTACGTCACACCACGGAATTCCCAGGTGGATTACGATAACGAGTGAAATACTTGCTTTAATACTATTCCTCAGCTTGCCCTTGGAAGGGACATGTCAAATAGTCCTACTTTTTGCTTATCGCACTACTTGTATCATTCTGCTTTAACGCACCTTTTTGAATAAACAATGCATAGCATTAAGACTATTATTGCATTATTCCTTTATATATATATATATATGTTCATTCATGACATCTAGCACCCGTACACTCTGGTACGGCCAATACGCTGGGGGCTTAAGCATACCCCATAATACGGCATCAAAAGTCCGAACACATTCGACAGTGCGGCACCCCGAACTTATAGCATTCTATGCATCAGCTCCGAATCATGTCTTGGGTCAATAGTTGGGTTTGCCCGGCTCCCATGTTTTGGTACCTTACGTTCCGCTATATCGGCTAAGGTAGCACTGGGAGAACTACTGCGATTGTGCCCCGGTTCTGCTGGGCTAAGCACCTCAGTAGAGAAAGCTAAAACTGACTGTCATGATAAGGCGAGAGACTGGTCACTGTTCGAGAGGTTTCAAGTCCCTAAAGACTTATGCCGCTTAGAGCGAGGAGTCGGCCCTGTCCGGCTTAAGGCGTGTATAGCGCCCCGAATTCGGCCTTCCGAATAGTAGGGGCTTCGCCGAAATTTAAAATTATAGAATTCTATGGCTAAGTGAGAGTGATAACGCATTATAGTCCGATTGCCTTGTTCGTTGTGCTGAGCACCTCCCTCGAAGGACCCAAAAATGGGAACAAGAGTGCTCAGGTTTATCCCGAACACCCCAGCACTCGTGGCGTGGGGCAGAAGCCGATGACTAGCCATCTCTCAGATTTGATAAACAACCGAATAGAAGGTAATATTTTAAATTCAAACAAGTGTTGCATAGCGCATATGGACAAGTTTTCATCATATAGGATTACACGAGCAAGTTCATTCAAATATTACATCTTTTGCACACTCGTCCGCTACAAGACGGGCACCCTTCAGGACACCCTCATAGTACATCTCGGGGTGGCGATGCTCCTTGCCCTGCGGCGGCCCCTCCTTCACCAGCTTCACGGCGTCCATCTTGGCCCAGTGCACCTTCGCACGGGCGAAAGCCCGGCGAGCACCCTCGATGCAGACGGACCGCTTGATGACTTCCAGCCATGGGCAGGCATCCACAAGCCGTCTCACAAGGCCGAGGTAGCTGTTGGGGAGGGCGTCGCCAGGCCACATCCGGACTATACAGCCCATCATGGCCTGTTCGGCCGCTTTGTGTAGCTCGACCAGCTGCTTTAGCTGGTCGCTCATAGGCACCGGGTGTTCGGTCCCAGTATACTGAGACCAGAACAGCTTCTCCGTTGAGCTTCCCTCCTCGGCCTGGTAAAACTATGCGGCATCCGACACGCTGCGGGGCAAATCTGCGAATGCTCCTGGAGAGCTCCGGACTCGGGTAAGTAACAAGTAATTTACTTTCACATGCTTGCTTTGCATATTGAATGCCTTACCCGCCGCTATCTTCTTCATCACATCAATCTCCCGGAGCGCCTTTTGGGCTTCAGCCTTGGCACTCTTTGCACTCTCAAGGGCCGCGGCAAGCTCGGAATCTCGCGTCTTCAAGTCAAGCTCCAACGCCTCGTGCTTCGTCACGAGAGCGTGGAGCTCTTGCTGCACCTCGCCCACCCGTGCCACTTGTTTTTCTCACTCGGTGCGCTCCTAGGCCGCTTTGTTTTCAGCCTCGGATAGCACTTGCTTCAAGGTTGCCACTTCGGTCGTGGCCCCTGGCAAATTAAAGATAATCCTGTCATTTTGCAATCGCATCCTTTTTGTATATATACATATCTATAGACTAGGTATTACTTACCTTTGTTCTCCTCGAGCTGCCTCTTAGCAAGGCCGAGCTCTTTCTTGGACCCTTCGAGGTCTTGCTTCAGTATGGCGACCTCCGCAGTCAGTGCGGCAGAGGTCAGCAGTGAAGCCTGCATACACATATAGACATACTTATATTAGACTCCTGCAGATATTAGTTGATCCTCTAGTCGACTTTTCTTTTTGAACACCAAACAGAGCATCAGGGGCTACTGTATATGCGGTAATATTTTTCCTATATTTCAAATACTTACCTCAAAGCCTGTTAGAAGGCTGGCATAGGCTACAGTCAGTCCGCTCTTGGCGGACTGAACCTTCTGGATCACCGCACTCATAATAGTGCGGTGCTCTTCGTCGATGGAAGCACTGCGAAGCGCTCCCAGCAGATTGTCTGGTGCCTCTGGATGGACAGAGGTCACCAGCTCGGGCGTCTTGCCCCTTTTGGAAGGAGGCCGCCTGCCCGAGTCCGGAACCACTGGAGGTTCCGACGCAGTGTTCGGTTGAAGGCCGAACTCGGAGCCCTCGGGAGCCTTACTCCCTCTGCTCCTAGAGTCCGGAAGGCCACCTTGAGGCGCCTCCGGGACTGTCTCCCCTCGACCCGATGCCTCTTGAGACAGCACCTCGGCGTTGTCCGTAGGGCAAGGGGAGGTGGCGGTCGGAAGTGGATCGCTATCCATATCCGACGAGTCCAAGGAGCCGTCCGACGAAGATATGCCGATACGGGCTTGGGGCGGTCTGCATAATCATATTCGGCGTTAGGAGAAGCAATGCGACAAAAGGTATGATATGAGTTACTCTGGTATCTGAATACTTACGACTTCGCCAGGGGCTTGGCCTTGAGCAGCCACTCGTCTTCGTCTTCGGCGGCGATGGTGGAGCAGTCCGGAAGGAGAGTCCTTCCCTTCTTGGACCCTTCGACCCCCCGGTTGGGGCGGCCTTCCTTTTCTTGTCTCCCCCGGCTGGAGGGGGAGCATCTTCATCTTCCTCCTCGTCTTCGTGGGAGGAGTGCGTCACAGAGTCATCGGACAATGAGTCCGATACCACCTGGCGTCGGGAACTCTTTTGGGTTCCCTTGGCCTTCTTCTTGGTCTTCTCCGGCACCTTGTAAGGAGCCGGAGTCAGCATTTCCGTCAGGAGAGCGTCTGCAGTGTCTTCGGGCAGAGGGGCCGGACAGTTGATCTTCTCCGATGCCCCCGCCCAGTCCTGTCAAAGGCATGGGAGCTCAGACCCCGCATGTGGTTAAGCAATGGGAAGCAAAAATCCTACCAAATGTACAAAACTTACCGGATTCGCAGGGTGCTTCGCGCTTAGCCCGCGGTCCTCGGTGAGAGAGGGAGGGACCTCGGCGCCCTTGAACAACACCCTCCAGACGTCCTTGTGCGTCGTGTCGAAGTGCTCGCTCAGAGTTTGGTGCTGGGCCAGGTCGAACTCCCACAAGTTGAAATCTCGTTGTTGACACGGGAGGATCCGGCAGAAGAGCATGACCTGGACTATGTTGACAAGCTTGAGATTCTTGCTTGCCATATTCCGGATACATTTCTGGAGTCCGTCCAGCTCCACTGATGAACCCCAGGATAGGCCCTTCTCTTTCCAGGAGGTGAGCCGCGTGGGGATTCCGGATCAAAACTCGAGGGCCACCACCCAGTTGGTGCCGCGTGGCTTGGTGATGTAGAACCACGCCGATTGCCACCCGTTTATGGTCTCCACGAAGGAGCCTTCAAGCCATATAACATTGGGCATCTTGCCCACCATGGCTCCGCCGCATTCCGCTTGTTGGCCTCCCACCACCTTCGGCTTGATATTGAAGGTCTTCAGCCACAGGCCGAAGTGGGGCCGGATGCGGAGGAAAGCCTCACACACGATGATGAATGCCGAAATGTTGAGGATGAAGTTCGGGGCCAGATCATGAAAGTCCAGCCTGTAGTAGAACATAAGACCGCGGACGAATGGATGGAGGGGAAACCCCAGTCCGCGGAGGAAGTGGTGGAGGAAAACTACCCTCTCGTGAGGTTCTGGGGTAGGAACGATCTGCCCCGCAGCGGGCAGCCGATGCGCGATATTCGCAGCTAAGTATCCGGCTCCGCTTAGCTTTTTGATGTGTCCCTCTGTGACGGAGGAAGCCATCCACTTGCCTCTCGCTCCGGACATGTTTGGAGAAGGTTGAGGAGAAGGATGTGGACTTGGGTGTTGGAGCTCGAGTACGTAAGAATGGATGAGCAAGGAGGAAGAAGGCGTGGGTTGAAAAAGGTTAAACCTTGTCCCCTTATAAGGGTGGCCAAAACTATGCGCCCCCACTAGCCTGGTAAGACTCGCTTATCCCCCAAGCACCGTAATTGATGGCGCGGTTGGGTTACCCACGCCCGTATTGATGAGAATCCCGTAATAAGGGGGACACGATCTCTGCTTTGACAAGACGTGTCAAGAAACTGCCTCGCGTTATGTGCGGGGCTAGTTAAAGAAAAACGGTTCGAATAATGACCGAGCCATGGCATGATGTCATGTTGCCAAAACGTGTCAGCAGATTAGATTTGTGGAAATATTATTCTCTCTACGGTGGTATGTGGAACTTATTTTGCAGGGTCGGACACTATCCTTTTATTCAAACTCTTCTGTGGTGTATCCGGAGGAGGAACCCGCCTTGCAATGCCGAAGACAACACTGCGCACAGGACTCATCGTCATTGAAGCCTGATTCAGGGGCTACTGAGGGAGTCCTGGATTAGGGGGTCTCCAGACAGTCGGACTATATCCTTTGGCCGGACTGTTGGACAATGAAGATACAAGATTGAAGACTTCGTCCCGTGTCCGGATAGGACTCTACTTGGCGTGGAAGGCAAGCTAGGCAGTACGGATATGGATATCTCCTCCTTTGTAACCGACCTTGTGTAACCCTAGCCCCCTCCGGTGTCTATATAAGCCGGAGGGTTTTAGTCCGTAGGACAACACACAATCATACCATGGGCTAGCTTCTAGGGTTTAGCCTCTCCGATCTCGTGGTATATCAACTCTTGTAATACTCATATCATCAAGAATAAATCAAGTAGGACATAGGGTTTTACCTCCATCAAGAGGGCCCGAACCTCGGTAAAACATCATGTCCCTTGCCTCCTGTTACCTTCCGCCTTAGATGCACAGTTCGGGACCCCCTACCCGAGATCCGTCGGTTTTGACATTGACACTTTGTATTCAAGCTTTGAAGTTATTCAGATATATCTATAATCCGATGCCTTTGCATTCTTCCTTCTTCTGCTTGAGTATCGATACTCACATCAGATCCTTTATGGAGGTCCGCCATATCCTTGGTTGGATTATTAACCGAAAATGTCCTTCATATTCATTAACCTTGTGAGTTCTTCCCCTCACACATAGTGCCTTTGGTAAATTCTATCATCTACTTTTGTGAACCATGCTCTGCTTTCGAGCTGGTATAATTTACTCCTGAAGCTTGCGTTATATCTTCCTAAGATGCCCTGATGGGTTGAACCTATGCCTTCCCTAATCTGTGTCAACTCGAAAGTTATGCGGGTTATAGTGTACTGGCTTTTCGTCAGATAAAATTTCAACGCTACAACTTCTTCGAAAGCAGGAAGTGAATGAAATGTTGTGCATTGGAGAAGTAGGATTAGACCTTGAACTTTGTGTTCATGCCCATGGAAACGATGTAGATCTAATCATGGAAGCTTCTCGTAACAATAATTATTCCCTTGGTATAATTTGATCCTGTATATGTGATTTTGGCCTTTGCAATCGTGGTTCCAACCAAGATTGTCTTCTTTGATCCCCTTTCTCGGACAAGTTGAAGTGCTTTCCTTCTGCATATAAATACACATGTCCAAACTCTAATATGATCTACCTTCGAGTATTACCCCTGGTATCTCAAGAATATCAAATAACTGAGTTACTTCCTATGAGTATTCATCTAGTATTACTTCTCACCGATTTCAGATTTTTTCCCCGGGTTCTGAGTTATCAGTCACTCGAGAACACCGATAAGAGAATCAATCCCACACTCTTATTCAACAACTCTAAGTAATTTTCATTGCTTATGAGTTTATTAATCCTTCAAGTCATTCCTAGCCTGCTCGGCTATATCATTATCGTGATAAATTTTAACTATGCTACCTGATCCTTCTTCCTGGAGCACAATTTTCGACGATGAGCTAATCCTACATCAATTTTGCTCGTCATATCATTTTGTCTTGAATAGCAAGCTTGATTTCGAGTTTGTGTCGTACTCGTGGTTCCAATAACCTTTCGCTTCATCATTCCTTTGAATTGATGTCATCGCTGATCGATTAGATCTTCATGAAACCTCTCGACAAATATGACGTGATCATCATCAACATTCTGGCTCTTCCAGGTTATCAATCAAATTCATGGTGAGAAATACCCTCCTTGCCCCCTCGATGAATTGTTGCTGAGCCCATGGGTCCCATCCTCATCTTTTCCTTGTTGAAATTATCCAACATATTTTATAAGTTGTTTCCGATGGATCCTTTGTGTATCCAAAGACTGACCTTTACCTGATGATCATGTCAATGCTATCTCAAAGCATGTTTGTGGTACTTCGACCATCAATAAGAACATTTGAAGCACAATGCTAAATATTATTTATAAAATTATCCAAACACCATTGTATGGGTAATGTCATGAAATTCCTCTCCCCTTACCTAAATGGTTTTATACTTCTATCATGTCATGGATATCATGCTCTGCTTGTCCTTGGGAAGGTTATACCCGTGAAGTATGTGTTTAAACACAATTTCTTTTCCATTATTCTGTTTAATATGATAATTGCATCTTCCTTTCAATTGTTTTATTTAACCTTTCTTGTGATCTATATGGTATAAGCAGTAATATTTCCCTGCTTATGTAAACACCTCGGTGTACAACTTTGTCAGCAAAGCACTGTTACTATTGTTGATGACATTCCAGTAGCCATCGATGGACGAGAACTTTGCCTATTGGTCCATCTCGTCTTAACGAGCAGGAAAATGGTTCTCTTCGTCCCTCGCCCTTGGTACCAACATTGTTGCCAACATAACTGACAAACTATCCTTTGACATACCTTGTTATCATAACCGTGCCAGATGTCACCACTCTTTCTACTTTAACCCACGTGGTGGGCCCATAACCCATAGTTCCACATGATCGAAACCTGACTCTCATGTACACCCCTGTTCCCAAAGTTATTCCTCATGCTTGGCTTCATATGAGAATCACGAGCCACCTTCCTGGAGATGTTCCACTCTAGTATCAAACGCAATATTTATTTTCGTTGCTCTGAACCCCCTTTCACCTTCTGATTAGGCATCGAACGATTGCTTGCCTGTTCGAATCTTCTCATGGTACCTTCCTACTTTGCTCTTGATATTTTCTTAAATTTCAATTAGAGAGTTACTTTCTGCCACCTTCCCTAATGTTATATACCAGTTAAGCAGCCTTGTAGAGGTCCGATATTCAGAAGTTACCCATTGACCTTTCGTAAGTACGATGAAGGCTCTGAAGAAATGATGACAACTTCATTGTGAAGCATTGATACAGATAAATGAAGGCATCAACGAAAGGTATCAATTTCTTCGAGAAGAGCAACCAAGAATGAGCAGATCCGCTAGACCTACGTAACAAGAACTTTCCTCCTTACTCCACCTCTTAAAATCTCGAGATGAGATTTCTTGAAGTGGAGGAGATTTGTAACACCCCGAGAATCAGGCTACAATAATCTCCCTCTAATGGTGGCCATGTCATCATGATTACTATGCAAATTGCCACTTGTCCAAAATCAAATCAAATTCCAATTTAAATTGTAAGTGAAATTAATATTTTCTCAAGCAATGAAACCAAAATGTTGACATGATTCCATAAAATCCTCGAGTAATTTCCATGATGAAGCCAACCTCATTTGATATCCTAAATTCCCCTGTACAAATTATTTTAGTGGGCAAACAACATTAAGTAAACCCATTTAAATTCAACCTAAATTTGAACAGTTCCTTTTGACCTCGAACTTTTTGTGCAACCTTGTAATATTGAATAGAATTTATGTGCAAAGTTTTGTTTGAACAAAAATCATTTCCTATCAAAAGAAAATAGAAAACAGTAGTTAAGACAACTACTAATAGGAAAACAAGATAGAAGTGCTACTGTGCACTTGGCCCGCCCGAAGTGACAGTGCGGCCCAACCCACCTAGCAGGCCTTCTCCTTCCTATGTACAATAGGGTGAGACAAAGGAGAGCCGTGGCAAGCATCCAGCTGCCATGGCCATGGATGATCTCCATGTGCCCCACCTCGGCCTACATAATTGTCCAACCGAAACCCTAGCACCCCTCGTCTGATTCCCCTCCTCTTCCCCATCACGCCACACCTCCTCTGCTCGAAATCGAGCGCAAGAACTCGCGCGGTGACCGAGCCTTCGCCGTCGTTGTCGTGGCCACCGGCCACCATTTGCTGATGCCCAGAAGAAGTGTGTTGTCATCCTCTTCTTCCACGCCGAGCGCCACCAGCTAGGACGCCCTCCTGTCGTCGCTCATGTCGATCCCCTCCGTGGGCAACCGTTGTTGTCCGCCGTTGATTCGCTCGACTCCGACCTCCCCTGACATCGTCGGCTGCTCGTTCGGTCGCGTGGTGAGCTCCTCTTCGAAACCTATTTGCTCACGCATTGTTTCCGTGCCAGTAGATG
This sequence comes from Triticum urartu, assembly GCF_003073215.2. Lineage (NCBI taxonomy): Eukaryota > Viridiplantae > Streptophyta > Magnoliopsida > Poales > Poaceae > Triticum > Triticum urartu. The sequence continues at coordinate 489,566,602 of NC_053025.1, read as the reverse complement.
ACATCAATGTCGTTCCGAAGCTTGCCACCGTGTTTAGCCACACACCGCGACTGAGATCCCTGGAGCTCATGTTCCCCATCGCGCGGCCACGCCCACGCCCGCTCCTCACGCCCTGGCTGCTTCACACATGCCATGTGCCCGCCCACGAGTGCCCCGCACCGCAGATCCTATCGCCGTCACGCCGGCCCGCTGCTATCTTCCCCTGATGCTCCCGCTGCGTGCTTGTTGCTGCTGCCTGCCTCCGCCCGCCGCTGCACTACTGCCTACCGCCATCCGCAAGCACGCCGCACCCGCCGGCGGCCGCCCATGCCCGCACGCCTCCTCCCCTGCGCCCGTCCCCTACGCCCATGGCCGCGGCCGCCTGTCGTTGCCCCCCGGCGCGTGCTCGCCTAAGCCCCCCCCCCCCCCCCCCCCCCCCCCCCCCCCCGCCCCCCCCCCCCCCCCCCCCCCCGCTCGCACCCGTCGCTGTCGGACCGCCGCCGCCTCCTGCACCCGTCGCTCGCCGGCCAGCTCCCCCGCCGATTCGCTATCGCTGTTGCCGGCCGGCAGCCTGTGCGAGGCCTTTGCGCCCACCGGTGCTCACTGTGGCCACAGCCGGCTCCCCCTGCCCAGTGGGGCCGGTCGGCCTAATTAGAGGGGCTAAATCCCCCTAACCCTACTGACTAATGGATCCCCCCACACTAATTAGATTTAAGTATGACTAATTATTAGAATTATATTAACCCACTAACACTGACAAGTGGGCCCCTGGACTAACTAAAATGTTTAATTTAACTCTAACTAAAGACTAAGCCTATGACATGCGGGACCCTCCCTGCTCCGTTGATAGTTGACTGGTCAACTGTCGACTGCTGAGTCAACAGTTGACTAGGCCCACCAGTCAGCCTCTTTGGCTATGTACCCAAAGGGTGCATCTAGCATTTTGCTATTATTTTTTATTTGTTAATAAATTCAGAAAATGTTATAAATTTTGGAAAATTGTAGAAAATAAACCGTAGATCAGATGACAATGTTTTCTACATGAAAGTTGCTCGCAAAAACGAGACGAACCCGGATACGCTACCCACATACCCGTCAGATGCTTCTAACTATATGAACATGGAAGATTCCCCCTCCGGTCATCTGTCTGACACAGGTCCGGAACCGGGAAAACATTCCCGGATGTTTCCCCCTTCACCGGTATCCTGTAGATCTGCGTTAGGACACTCCTAGCATTGTGTATCGTCATGTCATACTTAGTAATGTATCTGTGTGCTTTATATTTACTGTTTCTTCCCCCTCTTCTCTCCTGTAGACCCCGATACCGATGTTGTCCCTGTGATCGACTACATCACCGACGACCGTTCCTTTGCAGCAGAGCTTCCAGGCAAGCAAACCCCCCTTGAGCATTCTGATATCGCCTATTTCTTTCCCTCTCATGCTTGCATTAGAACTGCTACTGCCTTTTGTATGATCTTATTCTGATGCATAGCTTGTTTATGTTACCTGCTTTCATACCTTACCTGCTTATTCTAAACTACTTAGTATAAATTGGTTAGAGATCCATCAGTGACCCCCACCTTGTCCCAGTTGCCCCTACTTTATGTTCGATGACTCGATCAACGTGATCGATGTCCAGGCCCCGACAACGCACATCACCCCCTTAGTTGTACGACTGTGCAGAGTTACTATCGATTGCCGAGGGTGATACCTTGCCAGCACTTCTGATGTTAACCCTGTAGTGTAGCTATTCAGTCGTGGTAATCGAGGGTGATTCCTCCTTCACCACTCCCGACAACGACTCTATCGTGCAACCCCTCAAGTGTGGACCAACGAGGGTGATTCCTCCAAATCAACCTTGATGGTTACATCGATTGGGAATCCATCGAGGGTGATTCCTCAGGTTTCCCCCTTGCTGTTTCACACACACGATTACTTTGACTTACCACAGAACCATGATGACATCGGGTCGGCCCCGAGGGGTACCCACGAGTGATGTGAAGTCAGGTTGATCTAGAGGATACCCGCAAGTTTTGCACGTGGCGCGGCCGGCATTCTTAGCCCTTGCCGCAAGTCCGTGAGACGGTGCAACGGGACCACATATCGTGGATCATTGATCTTTACCGCACTACCAAGACACTAACGGTTTGGATATTTGATCCGAGTAGGCCTCTGGCCTTTTTCGCACTAACCACCACACGGGAATAAGTATGGGCACTCTGCGTTGTATGCATCAGCCAAAGCTGTCCAGACGTCAGCGACTGAGCGGCGCGCGCCGGGTTGGACGGCGTAAGCACCTACCTTGTTAAAGGAGGTAGCTAGGTCTGCTCATCGGGCGCGTACGCCACGTGTAGGAGTGCAAAGGGTGACGGGCCCAAGACCCCTGCACGCTTAGGATTTAGACCGGCATGCTGACCTCTCTGTCGAGCGTAGGTAGGGCTGCGGTGTGTTGATCGGCCAAGGCCGGTCATGACCTGATGGTGTGTCCGGCCAGAGTTGATCGAGCGCGTTGGGTAAGTTGGAGCACTCTTGCATTGAAGTATTCTATCTATTCGAATATCCGTCTCCATGGTAACGGAAGCTCGGAGTTGTTCGATACAACTAGAACTTGATGCTGATGCATGTAATGGAAATGATGGCTCTGGGATTGTTTTCTCGCAGGGAGTCAAGGAAGTGATCTCTGGGCGTTGTTACAACATAATTATTAATATTATAATATGCCACTCTTATCTCTTCTGATGTTGCAAGATGCTTGGAGCTTCTTGAAGATGCTAGTCTTTGATAGGCTAGGCTTTCCCCTTCTCTTCTGGTATTCTGCAGTTCAGTCCACGGATACTACCCATTTCATTGACACTGATGCATATGTAGTGTAGATCCTTGCTTGCGAGTACTTTGGATGAGTACTCACGGTTGCTTTGCTTCCTCTTTTTCCCCTTTTTCATTCTTCTCGGACGTTGCAACCAGATGGTGGAGCCCAGGACCCAAACTCCACCTTCAACGATGACTACTACTACACCGAGGGTGCTTACTACTACGTGGAGGCCGCCGCCGACCAGGAGTAGTTAGGAGGCTCCCAGAGAGGAGGCCTTGCCTTTTTGATCGTTGCTGCTTTTGTGCTAGCCTTATTAAGGCAAAGTTGTTTAACTCATGCCCGTACTCAGATATTGTTGCTTCCACTGACTCTTGTGTGTTCGAGCCCTCGAGGCCCCTGGCTTGTAATATAAAACTTGTATTATTTTAATTTGTGTATAGAGTTGTGTTGTGATATCTTCCCGTGAATCCTTGATCTTGATCATACATATTTGCGTGTATGATTAGTGTACGATTGAATCAAGGGCATCACAGAGTAATCCTATGTTTGAATTAAAGAAACTTCTAGATATGTTGAAATATGCTTATGTTGATGAAAAGAAGATATATCTTGTTATTATCAATGCTAACCTTTCAATGCATGAAAAAAATATGTTGCTCAAAACTTTGAGAAAGGATCATGCTGCAATTGGATATGCTCTAAGTGATCTTAATGGCACCATCCCACTCTATGTAAACACAAAATTAATATGAAACTGATGTTAAATCGTTTGTCGATCATCAACATCGTGTGAATCCCAAAATGAAGGATGTGATAAGAATTGAAATACTAAAGCTCCTGGAGGCAGGTATAATTTATCCTATAGCTAATAGTAGATGGGTAAGTCCTGTTCATTGTGTCCCTAAGAAAGGAGGCATTACTATTGTTCCTAATGATAAAAAAGAACTTATCCCACAAATAATTGTAATTGGCTATAGGATGGTAGAAAATTAAGCAAAACTACTAGAAAGATCATTACCCATTGCTTTTTATTGAGAAAATAGTAGAGTGATTATCTAAGCATACACATTTCCGCTTTCTCGATGGATATTCTGGTTTCTCTCAAATACCTGTATCATAAGAAGATGAAGCAAAAATTACTGTTGCTTGCCCTTTTGGAACTTATGCTTAAAGACGTATGCCCTTTGGTTTTTGTAATGCACACGCTACCTTTCAAAGATGTATGACTTCTATATTATCTGATTTCTATGAGAAAATTGTTGGGGTATTCATTGATGATTTTTTTCGTTTATGGAACTTCTTTTGATGATTACTTGAGCAATCTTGAAAAAGTTTTGCAGAGATGTGAAGAGACTAATCTTGTCTTGAATTGGGAGAACTGCCACTTCAGGTTGAACAAAGTTATAGTCCTTGGTCATAAAATTTCATACAAAGGTATTGAGGTAGATAAAGCTAAATTTGATGCAATTGAGAAAATGCCATGTCCTAAAGATATCAAAGGTATAAGAAGTTTCCTTGGTCATGTTGGTTTCTATATAAGATTTATTAAGGATTTTTCTAAAATTTCTAGGCCTCTTACTAATCTCCTACAAATAGATGTGCATTTGTTTTTTGATGATGATTGCGTAGAAGCCTTTGATATATTTAAGAAATCTTTAATAACTGCACCTGTTGTTCAACCACCTAATTGGAACCTACCCTTTAAAATTATCTGTGATTCTAGTGATTATGCTATTGGTGTTGTTTAGATCAAAGAGTTGACAAGAAATTAAATGTTATACATCACTAGTACGCGTCGGTGCTATACACACGGTTTTTAACCCCTTTCCGCGATGACATTTGGAACCGTCGCCAAGTGAGTGTGGGCGATAGGGGGGTCCTTCCCACACGACCCAGAAACTGTCGAGGATAGGCCCTCCTGGCACACAGGCTGGGACAAAATGAGCTCGTGTGCTATCGGGCGAGGCATCGAAATCCAATCGTTTATGTTCGTATGTACATCCCACACGGTGAATCCCAGAAAAACAATTCCATTCATATGTATATCACACACAGTCAATCCAAGGAATACGTTTCCATTCTTAAGTACATCCCACATAGTCAATCCAGCGAAAACGTTCCCTTTCATATGTACATCCCACACAGTCAATCCAGGGAAAACATTTCTGTTCGTATGTACATCCCACACAGTCAATCCAGGGAAAATGTTTCCATTCGTATGTACATCCCACATAGGTTTATGTATAGGCTCGTGTGTGATAGGTGTAACTATCACACACGCTCTGCCTTGATTAACCGTTTGCTTTTATCAACTAAATCACACATGATTTGATGAAGAAAACTGTGTGGCATTGGGCTATCCATCACATGCGCTTTTACTGCTAGAATCGTTTGCAAAGTTCCATGACACATTTACCAGGTTTACTAGTTTACAATTAATAATTCTAGTATTACACAAATTCACATTTCATATCAAACGGCTATTTGCCAATTTCATATCAGGCACATAAATATATTTTAACATCATAGTACGATAGCTACCTGAAAACAACACGGTACAACATATAGCTAGTTCAACTTCATAAGAACAATATATTCATTTCCCTAATCGAGATCATCCAGGCTTGTTTTATCCACCTATGCTTTTAGTTCAGTAAGAACCTGTTTTGCACTAGCCAACTGGGAAAGTGCCTCCTCCTTTGCTAACACTATCTTAGCAAAGTCCGATTTAAAAAAATCTAAGCTCATTCTCCACCTTCCTCTTTTTATCCCGCATCTTCAAATATTCTTCAGCGTTGACAACACTTTCTCTAAGCCTACGTCTGTTCTCTTCCTCATACATGCTCCAGAGCTTTGCTAGGCACATCTTCAAAGACGATGGCCACTCTTGATCAACCCACTTCAAGTAAGAACACTTCCATTCATCCTATAATATTTAAAACTATATTAGTAACAAATGTAGGGGAAATGGGTTTATAGCAACATAGAAATTCACCAATACTTATTTTGAAAAACTGAAGAAACAGGTTAATTGTGACATATCTTCTCAAAAAGATCAATGTGCAAATGAATTAATTGCTACTAAGACAGCAACCAAATTCTGAAACATCAGAAGCTATAATTAACTACAACAACGCTACAAGTTCTTACTCATGCACTATAAATAACAAATTGAACATTTTATGAGGAAAGTAAATATAATTGCAACAGCATAGTGACAATGCTTGGATGACAGCAAATTGATACTAACAGGTGTGTACATGCACAAATTTAGTAACATAGAACTAATAGCACTAAGGCCATCCACTATGTATGCCCAAACCGGTGTAAAGACAACTGTTGCCTCATCTCACACCGGTGCCCTGCACTGGTGAGCCAATGCAGTGAGAAAAAATCAGGGACCCAGACTCCGGAGCACGTAGTTGCTCTGATGCCGAATTCCTTCGTGCCATAAAGATTTAGTATTTTACTGCTTGGTTGCTCGGATGTGTGGACCAAAGTTGGCTGCACAAACTGCTGAAGCGGTGCCAAATAATTTTCTAATGGCACCGCTGATGAGATGGCAACAATTTAAGATACTAGGTACAAATTGTGACACTGTCTTAGGATGCGTTTGGTTGAAGGTGTGGTATGAATGGTTTGGGACCGTGACAGTGTCTGAATCACATCTAACATATGATTTGTAACAACGAAAGAGGGTCTAACCTTCTGTGCACATGCCAAAAACTTCCTCCCACTATCCACAGATTCAAACGCATCTAGCTTCACGCATGGAGATTGATGGTGACAACGAGCAGATAGATCTTCGGCCACCCCGCTCCATTCGTTGCCACTGATGGTCCTAGGGAGCTACAAGAGGAAGAAATGACTCCAGTTGACCGCCGGGTAAAAATCCTTCATTCCAAGTCATAGCCCGAGAGAGGGAAGAGAGGCATACCAGGGTGATGAAGGAGTTGTCGCCGGAGGAGGAACCGCTACAGAGGTCTTTGAAGAAGACCATGGCGACCCTGGCGGTAGGATGCGAGACGACAAGAGCGAGGAAGCAAGCGAGGAAGCAACTATAGCTTAGGAAGGAAGGAAGGAGGAAATAGGGGAAATGTGACTTCTGGTCGGGAATAAAAGGGGGTGGGGAAGGGGGAGGGGGTAGATATTTTGGCGGTAGGCCAAAAATTTCGAAATGTGAAGGAAAACTTTGTGCGCGGTGCCGCCGGACACCATTCACTTTGAATGATTGTGTGCGTCACAAACGATTCTTCTGCTTTACGCGCATGGGATGAGTTTGATAATTCAAATTTTGGTGGAAATTTCCCCGGGTACGTCATTGCATAATTTAACATCGCTTGCTAATTTGGGCACACAAAAGAGCGTACAACACACATACCACACTTACTGAATCGAGCAATTTTAGTAATTAAGCAGAGCCAGTTGACTTAAACATTATTCTAATAAAATACCAGCATTAAAAACAAATCCTAAGTACGCATAATTTTAACAAATCCGCCGCCACGCCAGCCTATGCATCGCCGGTGTGAGATGAGACGTCGATGACTTGTCTTGGTGAAATACCACCGTTGGTGGACTCCACGTCCCCCTGCTGAAGTTGATCGCATCCTCGTCCTCATCCTCGACGCTGTCCTCGATGCCACCCTCAAGGTTGTAGTACGCGTAGTAGTGGCTGTGCCAAAGCTCGTGTTGGTACTCCATCGCCGATTCCTCGACGGACAAACTCTTCTCTACCTTGACCTCGCCCACACGTAACTCCTCCTCCCGGCGCTCCTCGATCTCCGCCGCCTCCTACATCTCCAGCTCCTGCTCGGCGATCTCATGAGGAAGTAGGTGCTCCATGGCCATTGCCGCCTTTTTGGACGTGGGTTGCATGCTGGATTCCGAGGTGGCCTAGAATATCCTGGCGTGTGCGTCCTTGATCTTGGCGTGGATGGCGTCGACCCGGGCCAGGGCGACATTGGCGACACAAATGGCATCTCGAGTGCTCTTGGCATTTGCAGCCGCCGTCGCAGTAGCAGTTGCAGCTGCCCTGTCAGCTGCCGCAGACACCCTCTCGGCAGATGCGGCCGCGCTCAATGCGGATGCGTCGACACTCTCGGCGTAGCCGGCAGCGCTCTCGGCGCAGGCGGCGGCGCTCGGGGAGGACTCGGCCATCGTTCGGGCCTTCACGAAGCGTTTCCATGGTGCCATCTTTGCAAGAAGGGGGTCAAGGAATGGGGATCGGGATTCGTGGATTCGGGGGTTGCCGGCACTGGAGCAGATGAGCCGGTGAAGCATATGGAGGAAGACTTAAATAGACCCAGAAATTTTCATCACAAACGGTTCCTACAAAAAACTTGTGTGTGATGTTGTGGATATTTTTTATTAGCTGTGAAAGACGAATTTGGAGTAAAGTTTTAAATTATGAGAAAATTTGTAGTACTAATACTTTTGTCATGTCAAATTTTGGAAAATTTCAGGTGTCATTTGACCTTTTAAGACATTTAAGTGATTTTCTAGCCATTTAATGACCATAATTCAAATTTGAACTACATGTACATGCAACAGCTAACCATAACGGTTTGAAAAGTCATATTTGTGTACTTTTGTGCGATTTAATTCCATGTTCAGTAAATTGGAAGGAATTTTCAAACATATTGGTCTAACGAATATGACAAAATTAAGCATGGAGTGCCATGTCATTTTAATTCCAAAAAATTAAAAAATGATCAGAAAAACATGAAACCTTGCTTGATGCAATGTCATACCACCAAGATGATGTGGTAAAAAAATTGGCTTGTTTGACGAAAGTTTGGACACACACCCCTCACAAACTGGAGCAACTCACTAGAAGGCTCGTGTTCCAAGAGGGAACGATGCATGTTTGATGACAAACGGGAGATAGCTTCCTCTTACGGCTTTCAAATTTTTTCTACGTTTAACGTGCACTAATACCACTGCCATGTAAAAAATTGAAAAATTTCAGGGGTCATTTGACATTTTAAAGACATTTAAGTGATTTTCTAGCCATTTAATGACCGTAATTCAATTTTGAACTACATCTACATGCAACGGCTAACCATAACGGTTTGAAAAATCATATATGTGTACTTGTGTGCGAGTTAATTCAATGTGCAGTAAATTGGAAGGAATTTTCAAACATATTGGTCTAACGGCATGGACACGTACATGCATGGAGTGCCATGGCATTTTAATTCCAAAAAATTAAAAAATGATCAGAAAAACATGAAACCTTTCTTGATGTAATGTCATGCCACCAAGATGATGTGGTAAATAATTAGCTTGTTTGACGAAAGTTTGGACACACACACCTCACAAACCGGAGCAACTCACTAGAAGGTTCGTGGTTCCGAGAGGGAACAATGCTTTTTGATGACGAACGGGACATATCTTCCTCTTTCGGCCTTAAATTTTTTTTCTACATTTAACATGCACTAATACAACTGTCTGTGAAAAATTGGAAAATTTTAGGGGTCATTTGACCTTTTAAATACATTTAAGTGATTTTCTAGCCAGTTAATGACCATAATTAAAATTTGAACTACATCTACATGGAACGGCTAACCATAATGGTTTGAAAAAGAAATCATATTTGTGTACTTGTGTGCGAGTTAATTCCATGTGCAGTAAATTGGATGGAATTTTCAAACATATTGGTCTAACGGCATGGACACATGCATGGAGTGCCATGTCATTTTAATTCCAAAATATTAAAAAAATATTCAGAAAAACATGAAACCTTGCTTGATGTAATGCCATGCCACCAAGATGATGTGGTAAAAAAATTGGTTTGTTTGACGAAAGTTTGGACATACACCCCTCACAAACCTGAGCAACTCACTAGAAGGCTCATGGTTTCGAGAGGGAACAATGCATGTCTGATGACAAACGGGAGATAGCTTCCTCTTACGGCATTAAATTTTTTTCTATGTTTAACGTGCACTAATACAACTTTCATGTGAAAATTTGGAAAATTTCAGAGGTCATTTGACCTTTCAAAGACATTTAAGTGATTTTCTAGCCATTTAATGACCGTAATTCAAATTTGAACTACATCTACATGCAACAGCTAACCGTAACGGTTTGAAAAATCATATTTGTGTACTTGTGTGCGAGCTAATTCCATGTGTAGTAAATTGGAAGGAATTTTCAAACATATTGGTCTAACGGCATGGACTCATGCATGGAGTGTCATGGCATTTTAAGTTCACACACGGATTTTGTTGCGGGAATCTTGTGTAATTCAAACTATAGTACTCGTAAATTACGGCAACCGGCGTGTGTGCCGTTCCTGTCGATCTCGATTCCGGCCGCCAATCAATACTACCTTGCTCACGTCGTCCCGCCTGCAATCTCATCTTGATCCTCCCCTTGCTCGCCCTCTCTCTCTCAAATCTCTACCATGGCGCCACCGGTCTGCCCACGCACCGACGAGGAGTCGCCGCCCCCCGAGGACGCTCACTCGAAGAGCAGCGACGAGGACCCCTACGCGCCGCTGGACAAGGTTGCGCCAGACCCCCCAACTTTCGATTGGTTTTGGGGCTAGTACAGTCTTTGCCTGTGGAAGTTGCTGCCACTGGCTGAGAAAGCCAGGCAAGTGGCGTTCAAGAAGGAGATGGCGGGAGGAAGCCAGGTACCAGGCAGCCCGTGAAGCCCGTGACGCCGCCTGGAAAAAGGAGGCGGTGGAGCTTTGGGGGCGGGCGCGTCGTCGTGCGGAGCAGGTACGAAGACGGGTACTTCGCGAGGAAGGTCAAAGGTGCTAGGTGGCTCATCACTGCGTGGAGGTGGGCCGATAAGCTCCAACGTGCCACCAACGAGGAGCTCCGGTGGGCGCCCAACGAAATGGCAAGATCGTTCACACTCGTCCGTCAACAAGAGGCAGATCGGTACATCAAGCGCTGCGAGGCGGAGAAGGCGGAGTACTGCCTACGCTGGGAAGACGCTGCGCACCAGGGAGCTGTTGGCAAGGGGCTGCCAGAATACTACTCCCAGGAGGGATTATTAGTTTTAGTCTTGTTGGTTTTCAATTTTATGCATTGTACCTAGTAGTTAAGTATCATCACGTATATGTGATGATATTATATATATTATGAATTCCATTTTCTATCTGTTTTTGTATAGTAATTTGAATCTAGCTGTTATCATCCATATATATAGAATGGAAAGTGTATATACACACATTGAAACATGACATATAAGAACGGACTGCAGAGTACACACATTGAAACAGAGCAATACTATGATTGCTGTGAATACATAGCTATCCACATCGGAACGACTCAACAAAATAAAATGCATCCATGAGACCATGATCAATAGCCCTTGCCTATGGTAGCTCTTGGCTCTGCCTGAACTCTTTCAGGCATTCGTCCAAGCGGTCAACATGCTTGCGGTACATCTGGAGCGCGATCTCGAGCTCCAAGTTGGCTATTTCATCGGAGATCACTAGCTCGAGGATGCGATGGCCATGTTCCTCTACTGCGCCCAGGTGGACACCTAGGCCAAGGAGGCGGTCGAGCCTACCGACCAGCGCGTTGGCATCGAGCGGGTCACGAACAAGGCGAACTGTGCGACCCATGCGAACGGTGTGGCGGGCATCCGGTGTAAGTACAGCGCGGCCGGCCTCTGGTGCAAGTACGGCGCAGAGGGCCTCTAGCCACTCCTGCCGAGGAATGGGGGTACTGATGGGATGTGTACCCAGTTGCGATGCCCTGTCGACAGTAGGCAAGCGCCGATGCATCCGCTCTTGCTATGCAGTGCGCCACGCCTCTCGCTCTGCGGTGCTCCAACGGTCTTGCCGTGCGGCGAGCCATAGCCTATCGGCGCGGACGCGCCTAGCTTGCTCTGCGGCGCACCATCGATCATGTTGTGCGGCGAGCTGCAGCCTCTCGGCACTGACATGCATATCTTGATCCACGGCGCTGAACCACCATGCGCCAAGGGTCTGCTCAACCCTGGCGATGACCCGCATCACGGCGTCGTCCATCGCGTTGCTGGGGAGCGCCTAGGCCTCGACGGGCCGTGGCGCCTGTTTGTTTTCCTCATCGATGAGGTTGATGGCGGAGGTGGTGCTTTTGTGGGTTCGCATGCTTGGAAAAGGTGGATGTGGTACAGGCTACACTTGTTGCCTCCGTGCATCGTGCGTCGCCTAGGTTTATGCGCAATATCGCTGGGTGGCGGGAAACGGGTGAGGAAATGGCGGGAAACAGTGGCGTGTTCATAAAATGCCATCAATTAATGGAAACTTAGCATAGAAGGAACATCGAGCTAGCACAAGAAGTAGATGATGATCAGATGATCGTTTGTCCTAGTTAATTATGCATGTAATAGTTTACTTTGGTGTGTGGAAATGTCATGTGTGTACTAGCCACCTATGTAATTGGATGTTTTCCGCGTATTACACACATCTTGTTTATGTGAAACTTTTATGTTCTCTTGGCTCAACACAAATAGTTTATCGGAATGAACTGTATGCCCTCCATTGCACACACCTTGATCTGGTTGAACCGTTTCTGTTGCGTTGCCCAATCGAAAATGTTCATCCGAGTGAACCATATGCCGTATATCGCACACACCTTGATCTGGCTGACCGTTTCTTTTGTGTTGCCTAATCACAAATAGTTCATCTGAGTGAATTGTATGTCGTATATCGCACACACCTTCATCTGGCTGCCCGTGTCTTTTGTTATGTCACATTGCAAACAGTTAATTGAACTAAACCGTATGCCCCTCATCGCACACACAACTAAAATCTAAACCGTGTTTGATGTATCCTTCATCACAAACGTTTTGCATCTTTTTTGATGGATTTTTTACATCGCCGTTTGCTATTAATGCATCGCACACAGTTTCGTCAAAGGGTCTCTTATTGTAGTGTCGCATTAGCAGCATCCTACGGTAGTGCATTATGAGTAAGGCATTGGATAGTGCTCAAAGAAATTATGCTACTACTGAGAAAAAATAGCAGTTCTTTGCATGTGATAAATTCAGTCCTTATATCGTTGATTCTTAAGTTACTATTCACACCAATCATGCTGCTATTAAATATCTTATGTAAAAGAAAGATGTTAAACCTAGACTGATTAGGTGGGTTCTTTTATACAAGAATTTGATTTGCATATTGTTGATAGAAAGGAGATGAAAACCCCGTAGCTGATAATTTGTCTAGAATGGAAAATGTTATTGGTGAGCCACTACCTATTGATGATAGTTTTCTTGATGAACAACTAGCTACTAAAAATGCTTCCACTTCTCGCAATAATCCTTGGTATGCAGATTATACTAATTTCATTATTGCTAAATACATACCACCATATACACATACCAACAGAAGAAAAATTTCTTTGATTTAAGACATTACTTTTGGGATGACCTCCATCTATATAAAGAAGGAGTAGATGGTTTTATTAGATGTTTTGTGCCTAAGCATGAGCATGAACAAATCCTAAGGAAGTGTCATTCTGAGGCATACAGAGGGCACCATGCGGGAGACAAAACTGCACATAAGGTATTGCAATCTGGTTTTTTATCAGCCCATTATCTTCAAGGATGCACGCACGTTTGTCCTCTCTTGTTGGGGATGTGACTATCGGGTATGACCCGCCCAAGAGGGGCCGGGTCATGCCACTGACGGCTTAAGAAGAGAAGGCCCAGGAGGACAATGAGGATGGCGGTTCATAGAGCAAGCTTTGTGAAAGCCCAAGACCCGGAGGTGATTTGAGGCCCACAGGTATAAACCGCCATATTGTATGACTTGTATTGTAAGGCAAGTTTAGTTGGTTACCGAGCCGGACTCGTTGTGTATGAGCCGGCCGGGACTCTGTAAGCCGCCGGGCATCCACCTGTGTATATAAAGGGGTGACCCAGCGGCGGGTTAGGGCAAGAAACAAGAGATCGAGAACTAGGTCAAGCATATTTGCTCCCTGGTAATCGAAACTCAAGCAATACAACCCCAAACTGGAGTAGGCATTTACCTCATCACCGAGGGGCCGAACGAGTATAAACTCTGTGTCCTTTCTCCCAATTAACCCCTTCAAGCTAACCTAGTTGTGATGGCTCCTCGACTAAGTCCTTTCGCTAGGGCATCTGGCGTGTTAAGTCCACGACAGTTGGCGCCCACCGGGGCCAGCGCATGGTGGTTTCGAGTTCTTGAAGGGTAGCTTCGCAGGGATCAAGGGATACGACATGGGCCGGATGACCAAGAGTCGTCACGGAAAGCTCTACATCGACGACGCTGGCTGGGGCTGTCGGATTTCGGGTTCTGGCAGACCCTTGAGGTTCGAACACTGGGGTGCGCGCGGAGATTTCGCCTCCTACCTACCTGCACCCCTCCGCCTCGCTAAGATCTAAGCTATGGAAAGAACAACACGAGAGACACAGGGTTTATACTGGTTCGGGCCACCGTTGTGGTGTAATACCCTACTCCAGTGTGTGGTGTGGTGGATTGCCTCTCAGGCTGATGATGATGAACAATACAAGGAAGAACAGCCTCGCGAGGGTCTGTTCTTGGCTGGGGCGATGAACTGCTGGGAGGAGTCCAGTCACCCTTCTCTCTTTCTCTCTTCTCAATTGTTTATCTCGATCTCCCTCTACCTCTCTCTCCTTTCTCCCCTGTGGGTGGCTGGTCCTATTTATAGAGGCCCTGGTCCTCTTCCCAAATATCGAGCGGGAAGGGAGCCAACAATGGCGGGCTAATTTGAAGGGGGACAGCTAGTACCAGCTATCCTGACAAAAGTAGTCTTCGCCTGCACAAAGCTCTGGTGGTAACACCGTCTTGGGCTCCACGATGACCTCCGTCTTGCAGTCCTCCTGGCCTTGGTCTCGTTGCACCGAAATGGCAATCTTTGCCTGATGCCTCGGTACTTCGCGGCTGCGCTAGCTCCCTTTGCACCAAAGAGGAAAGGAGGACACTGCGCGGGCTGGCACCCGCCTAGCGCCCTTGGTCGTCATGGCTTGCGTCACGGGCACCTCGTGAGGTACCCCGCCTTGATCTCTCCTCCTCCTCGCGAGCCAGCCTGATGAGGCGTGCCTGAGGAAGCTCCGCGTCGTCCGCCCCGCGAGGCTTGGCCCCTCGCAAGGGTCTTGGGTCTGTGTTGGTGAAGATGGGCCGTGCTGGGGCCCCCCTTTGAGCCATGCCGCAGGCCGCAGGCAGGCAAGTCTGGGGACCCCCGTTCCCAGAACACCGACAGTAGCCCCCAGGCCCAAGGCGCGCCTGGACTTGGCCGTGCAGGGAGGCGGAAGGGCAAGAGCGAAGCGCCGTGGGCCCTATCAGCCTGCGGCCTTGGGCGCCGCGTGGCGGTTGATTGGACGTGAGCGCCCTAGCAACCGCGCGAGTTGATAAAGGAGCGGCATCTGCCTAGGCTTTGCTTTTTGCTTTCTCCGGTTGCTGCTCAGATCCCCTTTCTTGCGCTTCTCCTTCCTTCCTCCGAAATTTCCAGATCTACTCCAACCGCGTGACCTAGGAAGCCATGGCGCCTCGTCAGCCCCCGGCCGGAGCTTGGTACTCGTCTGCCCTGGACTCGCCGAACGTGTCGGAGGCGAGCCTCGCCCGGTTGCGCCGGATGGCGGCGGCGCGGGGCATCGACGGGGCGAAGGTGTTCAAGGCCGGCTCCACCACCCCTGAGGGCTAAGGGAGCACCTTCTATCCGTTCTTTGTAAGCGCCATTGCTCCTGGCCTGGTGCCTCCCTTCTCCGAGTTCTTCTTCTCTGTCCTCCGCCATTATAAGCTATAGGCTCTGCATCTCCACCCCAACTCCGTCCTTCTCCTGGCAATCTTCGCCTATTACTGTGAGGCTTACGTAGGGGTGCAGCCCTCGGTGGCCTTGCTGCGCCACTATTTCTACCTCCGGACCTCTCGCAGTCCTGCTTCCGCGTGTGCGAGCTTCATGGCGTACGGCGGCGCCATTGCCATTTCGAACCCCAGGAAAAGGATTGAGGGCTTTAGGAGCAAGTGGGTCTTGGCAGATGCTGGGCGCATCCACCCTCGGCTGATCTTGCCCACGGAGCAACCCACGAGCTCCAGCGATTGGGGTCAAGTGGAGCTCGTGGACCCCCGTGCGAAGCTGGTGTTGGAGAAGATGGACGCAGATCTGAGGCTGGCCAACATGGCGGCGGCGAAGCTGACAGGCGCGTCGCTGCTGAGGGAATTCCTGGAGCACCAGCTGGCTCCGCTTCGGCAGTACTCACTTCCGATGTGGAGGCCCCATCCGAGCCCCGCGGCCTTGGCCGACGGAGATCTGGCTGCGGTCCTCCAATCTCTGGTCGGGGGCGATGTGGCGAGATTGGAGGGCGCTCCTACGCCCTCGTTCCTCCGCGACGACTGGGAGTACGTAGTGGAGTCCATGCCCGTCTTCAACGGGGACGGGCCCATGCCCATGGAAACTCCCGGGGAATCGGTGGACGTGTCCTCCGACGACTCCAGCGAAGAGGAGGAAGGAGGGGAGCGGGAAAAAGGGACTGACTCTGAGGCGACTGATGGAGAGTCGAGGGCTCCCCTCCTCCGGCGCAGGTCTCGTGTTCTCTGCCTCTCTCCGAGCGATGACGACGAGGATGACGAGGAGCAGGACGGCGGGAGCTTGCCCCCGATCCCGAAGAAGGACAGGACCGGGCTGATCTCCCGTGGGTCTGCCCCGGCCCCGAGGCGGACCGCAGACGCACCTTCCGCTTCCAAGCTTCCCGAGGTTGACCCTTCCAGCCGGCTTTCAGGCTTCAAATTTGGCCGGAGGCCGCTTGAGCTCACTGGCGACGACCCGTAAGCATTTGATTCTTGTCTTTATTTCTTGCTATGCTTCTGAGGCTTGACGTCCGCATCTCTTGGATAGGCTGGCGCCCGCAGCAAAGAAGTCGAAGGGAGCTCCCGAGGTTCCATCCGTGGCAGTGCCTCTGCCAGCGAAGGAGGGTGACCGCGACGCACAAGCTTCTCCTGCCCGGTCGTCCTCGCGAGGCCTGGCTGAGCCGGCTGGGGCGAGCTCAGCCCCCACGGCCCAAGTGACTCCCGAGGTGTCCTTGCCTGCCGCCGCCACTACAGCCGTTGGGGCGCAACAGACTCCGCCTCAGGATGCTGTGGCCGCGCTGCCGCCTTCTCCTCCTACTCCACCGGCTACTGTTTCTCCGACTCCTTCTGCCATTCTGGATCGCGCTGTTGCTGAGCTGGACCGACTGCGGCAGGACCTTCTTGGCGCCGACCCTCGCTTGGTGGACGGGCACCTGGAGCTGGCTTCAGGATGGGTTCGCTCCGACGCTTCGGTTCGGGCGGCGCTGGTCCAGGCCTCGACGGCTTGCGACGAGGAGAAGCAGGCCGTCCTTGAGGCGAAGGCCGCTCATGACGCAGCCCTGGGGGAGGTGGTCGACGTCCGTGGTCGCTGCAAGGCGCTGGAGGACGAGCTGCAAGGCCTGCGGGACCAGCTCGCGAAAGAGGTCCGCCTTCGCCAGGAGCAGGAAGAAGGCGTGAAGGCTCGCGAGGCGAGCGTCAAGGAGAGGGAGGTCAAGCTCAGGAAGCGCCGCGATCGCCTAGGCGCGCTGGAGCAGGAGTTGGGGGCGAGGAAGGCCGATCTGGACGACAAGGCCCTGGTTCTTGCCGAGGACCGCGTGGCCTTCATGGAGATGGAGCCGAAGGATCGCTCCTCGCTGAGGATGCTTTACGACAGCATCCTGGAGAGCCAGCTGGCTGGCGCCGAGGACGGCCCCGCCAAGTTGCTTCCCTTCCTGGTTCGTGCTCTTGAAGATGTCGCCCTTGGTCTTGGCCCCACGGCCGAGGCCGAGGCGTGTGTCCTGTCTTCTGCAGCACTGACGCGGGTCCTCACCCACATCTACCTTCGCGATCCCGGCATCAACCTCGACAGCCTGCTGGAGCCAGTAAGCGGCGAGCGTGCCGCTGCCGCTGCCGAGGCCATGAAGGGTTGCGCGGAGGCTCTGCTGGGGAAGTTCCGGGCCTTCAGCACCAAGCCGAAGCAAGGCGCTGCCGACCCCACTGCTCCATGAGGCGAACCCACACCGCGCTGCTCCACCGCCGACAAGTGACTCCGTTGTGGCTCTTGTCCTGCCTTTAATTCCTGCACATGTATCATGCCTCGGGGAGGCATTTAAACTTGCGTTTGGCATTGAGATGACAGTGTGGACTGTAATATTTGCTTTTGAATTCCTTGAAATTTGCGCTTTTCCTTCCTACTTGCTTACATTCTACGCCGGCAGAGCCCGGCCCCGCGCATACCTCACCCAGCGTTAGTCCCGACCAGAAACCAGGACGGGGCCAAGGAGTGAGGGGCTATGTGACAAGCTAGGCTCCTGAGTTGCGATGCTCAGGAGTCCCCCTTGGCGCACGAACAGCAAGTAGGGAGGTGTGATGTGGGTGGATCTACCGTTCTACGTCTGCAGAGCCCGGCCACGCGCATACCTCAACCGCCGTTAGCCTTTCGGAACTAAGGAGTGAGGGGCTACGTGACCAGTTAGGCTCCTGAGTCGCGATGCTCAGGAGTCCCCCTTGACGCTCAAACGGCCTTCGTACCTTGGCTCCGCTCGGAGAGAGACGCGTGACGAACCAGGCCCGGGGGGGCTGGCTGGGCAGCGTGCGTCTGGGCGTGACCCAGGCGCAGCCCCCGTGCCCAGCCCCCTCGCGCGGCACTCCCGAGGGGAGGCGTTACGATGAGGCTAGACACTGAGATCTGGGCTCCCTGAGGTTGATGCGGCCCGGGGGCCACCCTCAGTTGTTTATCACCAGCGCGGAGCATAGCGCTTCCGTATGTGTACGGGCATAGCCGCTCCTCGGCAGTGTCGTCAGCCAGCACGGAGCATGGTGCTTCCACTGGTACGTGGGAGGGGGCCCTCCTCCAGGAGGAGCCCCCGGGGCGTGTACAGCCCCGCCCTGACACGTGGCTGGCACGGTAGGGCCTGGCGAGGTGTATCTAGGCACCCGTGAGCCAGCGCGGGACTCACGGGGCCCTACCTCTAGGCGGGTTGCGCCTGGCACTGGGCCTTATCTTGTGATGTGTCCCTGCAAATTTGGTTAGATGCCGGCACTCTACGTCCTCGGGTCCCGGCCCTCGAGCTGGTCTCAGCCGTCGCTGGTATGCCAGGTCGCGATGCCGTGGACAAGGCCAGAGGGTGAGGGCTGGAGAGCCAGTAAGAGCCCTGAGTCGCGATGCTCAGGTACCCCCCCCTTTAACGTGCAAGTGGTCGGCATGGAGAAGAAGAGGTGCCACGGACCGGCATCAAATAATCAAGCATGGTGGGTATAACGCATAACCGGAAATAAACGCAAATGGGATACATGCCGCTGGGTCTGGCCCGAGCGACTTGGGGATCATGTAGCCCGAGGGGCGCCCCCAACAAGGTAAGCTAACAACATGAAATAAAAGGGATACACGCTGCAGGGACGGACCCACGCGGCCTGGGAATAATGCAGCCCTGGGGGGCGCTCCCAGCTGGAAGTGAAACTTGAAAGATGTCACCTGATGACATTGAGGACGAAGGGGTGTTGGTGTAGCAGACTCGGTGGGCTACGGAAGCCGATCCTCACGAGCCCCCAGGCCCAGGGGCCTTGGGAGGCTCCGGAGGCGCTGGCGGCTCCTCGCGGACCATCTCCATCTCCGCCAGGGCTACGGAACGCCTGGCCTCTTGTGCCTCCGTGATGCCCCTCATGAGGCGCTGGTACGTGGCAGCCGCGTTCGGCAAGCCGTAAGGCATGCGAACGTAGCTGTGGGGTGGACCATCGCAGCGCCCCACTCGGGAGGGCCAGAGGCGCTCCAGAGAGGCGACTCGGTTGAGCCCTGGTATGTCGATGCAGACGCATAGCCCACCATCCTCGCCTGGATGGGGAGCCACTGCTGGTAGGCGGCGGCCGCCTTTCATGACTCTTGACTCCTGTAGCTCCTGAATGGCCTTGCTGACGAACTCCTGAGGGTCCGACTCTCCTTGCCTTGCTCCTTCTTGAGGGAAATGTGCTTCGAGACACGCCTCCATGTGGTGCCCAAGTGTCTCCCTCGTGACCCTAGCTAGGTCGATGGCCCTCCAGGGGAGAGCCCCCGAGCCCTGCCTGAGGAGGGCGCCGGGCAATCTTTCCTATGCGATGGAAGGAGGTTCCCCCTGGGCAGGCACGGGCCTAGCGGGACCTGCCTCCTGAGGGGCCGGGCTGGACGATGTCTTCTTCTTCTTGGGGGCGGTCTCGGGAAGCCTCCTGCTTCCGCGATCTGGGTCTTCCAGTGATGAGGTCTGAAAGGCTCGTTCCAGGGAACACACCGCGTCCTTCTCTTCACAGGGCACCGTGATGACTCCGCCACTTCCTGGCATCTTGAGGACGTTGTAGCCGTGGTGAGTTACGGCCATGAACTTGGCCAGCGCTCGGTACCCAAGGATGGCGTTGTATGGCAGGCGAATGTGAGCGACGTCGAAGTCAATTAGCTCGGTGCGGTAGTTGTCGCGTGCCCCGAAGGTGACAGGGAGGCGGACCTGCCCAATCGGGACCGTGGAGCCGTCGGTGATTCCGGAGAATGGCTTGGTTGGCTGAAGCTGGCTGTAGGGCACTTGGAGATTGTTGAATGTTTCCACGGACAGGACGTTGAGCCCTGCCCCGCCATCGATGAGGGTCCTGGTGACCACCACGTTGCTGATGATTGGGGAACAAAGCATCGGGAGGACTCTGGCTGTAGCTGCACACTTGAGCTGATCTGCTGAGCTGAACGTGATGGCGCACGCCGACCACCTGAGAGGGCGCGTGGCTTCGAGCCTGGGGAGGACTGCATTCACTTCACGGGCGAACTGCTTGAAGATGCGTTGAGAGGCTGGGGCTTGAGCCCCGCCCAGGATGCAGGCGATCGCGCGCGGCTCCTGGAAGCCCCCAGCCCCCTCGTCCTAGTGGCAGTCCTCATTTCTCCTTGGCTGCGGCGGCAGCCGGAGGGAGGCTCGCGTTGCCTTGCGAGCGATCCTCGCGAGGCTGGTCCCTCCAGTCTTCCTCGCGAGGCGGGTCTTGCCAGCGATCCTCGCGAGGTTGATCACGCCACCCTTGGCGCGGGCCACGGTCTTCTCAGCGTCCTGCATTCCTTCCTCCTCCTCGACCGTAGCCTCGGTCACCGCGGTCGGGGCGACGGCCGATCCTTCCTTCTCGCACGGCTCAAAGCTCTTGACATTCGTTGGTGTTGTGGGTGTGGAGGTCGTGGTACACACAGTACCGACTGCCCTTGGAAGGTTCGGGCTGATCTCTGCCCCGCTTGGTGTCTGGTTCTGCCGCGAGCACGGCAGCCCCCTTGCGCTTCACATCCTTGGCCTTGGGCTTCTTCTCTTCTGGGTCTGCGGCAGGCAGCTCAAGGAGGGAGAGACGCCCTTCCTCAGCCCTGGCGCACTTGGTTGCCAAGTTGAACAGCTCCAAGGAAGTGCATAGGTCTTCATGCATCGCCAGCTCCTCCTTCATCTTGACATCACGCACACCGTCGGAGAAGGCTGAGATGATGGCCTCCTCAGTCACCTTGGGAATCTTGAGGCGTGCGTTGTTGAAGCGCTGGATGTACTTCTGCAGGATCTCCCCGGGTTGTTGCTTGATGCGGCGCATGTCGCTCACGGCGGGTGGCCGGTCACGAGTACCTTGGAAGTTGGCGATGAAGCGGGTGCGCATCTTGTCCCAGGAGGAGATCGTGCCTGGAGCCAGGTTCAAGAGCCAGGTGCGGGCCCCGTCCTTGAGCGCCATGGGAAACCAGTTCGCCATGACCTTCTCGTCTCCGTTGGCAGCTTCGATGCCCAGCTCATAGAGCTGGAGGAACTCCGTAGGGTCAGCCGTGCCGTCGTAACGAGGAGGCAGGTCCGGCATGAACTTGTCGGGCCACGCGACGCTGCGTAGCTCGGTGGTGAAGGCACGGCAGCCTGCTGTGGCCACGGGAGGCCTTGGGTGACGGAGAGCTTGGTCTTGCGTGTCCCCACGCGCTGTAGCTGGGAGCAGCACGGGGTCTTGACGTGTGGGAGCAGGAGCATGGTCGCGACGTATTGGAGCAAGGAGCACCCGGGCAGCTTCTTGCGGGCGAGGGACTTCCTGGCAGCTCTGCTCTTGCCGCGCTGGCACCTGACGGAGCGGGTTCCGCCCAGGGACCACGCGCCTTGGAGCCATGGCGCCTTCCTGAGGAGGAGGCGGCCGAGGCGCCGCCGGAGCTTCGTCGCCCGCGCGGGGCGGGGTGCGGTGCAGCGGAACGGACGGTGCAGGAGAGCCCCCTGCGGCGCGGACGAGCTCGGCGACGCGGTCGAGCCATTCTTCGTAGACGTCGTCGACGGGACGGTAGCACAGGAGCTCGTTTGCCGCGATGAGCGCAGCTCGAGCCTCCATGGGTGCGCGGAGCGCGCGGGACGAAGAACCAGCTGGGGTGAGCGAGGGAGTAGCGGTGCGGCCGTCTTGCCGCACGGACGGATGCTGAGACGATGCTTGCTGCTCGTCCCCCGCCGGGCCGGTGGCGGTGTTGACGACAGGTGACGGGGAACGGCGAGGACGCCCGCCAACAGGAGCCGTCTGGGCGATGCGGGAAGCGAGAGTGGCCCGGTGCTCGGCGCGGGCCCGACGAGCGTCAGACATGGGCGCGATGGTCGGAGGAGAACGGGGTGGTGGAAGACGAATTCTGGCGCACCCCTACCTAGTGCGCCAAATGTCGGATTTCGGGTTCCGGCAGACCCTTGAGGTTCGAACACTGGGGTGCGCGCGGAGATTTCGCCTCCTACCTACCTGCACCCCTCCGCCTCGCTAAGATCTAAGCTATGGAAAGAACAACACGATAGACACAGGGTTTATACTGGTTCGGGCCACCGTTGTGGTGTAATACCCTACTCCAGTGTGTGGTGTGGTGGAGTGCCTCTCGGGCTGATGATGATGAACAATACAAGGAAGAACAGCCTCGCGAGGGTCTGTTCTTGGCTGGGGCGATGAACTGCTGGGAGGAGTCCAGTCACCCTTCTCTCTTTCTCTCTTCTCGATTGTTTATCTCGATCTCCCTCTACCTCTCTCTCCTTTCTCCCCTGTGGGTGGCTGGTCCTATTTATAGAGGCCCTGGTCCTCTTCCCAAATATCGAGCGGGAAGGGAGCCAACAATGGCGGGCTAATTTGAAGGGGGACAGCTAGTACCAGCTATCCTGACAAAAGTAGTCTTTGCCTGCACAAAGCTTTGGTGGTGACGCCGTCTTGGGCTCCACGATGACCTCCGTCTTGCAGTCCTGCTGGCCTTGGTCTCGTTCCACCAAAATGGCAATCTTTGCATGATGCCTCGGTACTCCGTGGCTGCGCTTGCTCCCTTTGCACCAAAGAGGAAAGGAGGACACTGCGCGGGCTGGCACCCGCCTGGCGCCCTTGGTCGTCATGGCTTGCGTCACGGGCACCTCGTGAGGTACCCCGCCTTGATCTCTCCGCCTCCTGGCGAGCCAGCCTGATGAGTCCGTGCCTGAGGAAGCTCCGCGTCGTCCGCCCCGCGAGGCTTGGCCCCTCGCGAGGGTCTTGGGTCTGTGTTGGTGAAGATGGGCCGTGCTGGGCCCCCCTTTGAGCCACGCCGCGGGGCGCAGGCAGGCAAGTCTGGGGACCCCCGTTCCCAAAACGCCGACAGGGGCCCCGAGGCCAGCTCAATTGAGTACGTGTACCGGGTCCCCTTCAGCAGAATCCACGTCTTCATCGGCAAGATCAGCGAGTCAGGCCCTGAGTCGGACACCTGCACCAACATCATCGAGACGACTCAGCTTGCACGACCCGCCAAGGTTCAAGCCGCTGTAAAGCATGCCTTTGTCGGTTTCATCCATGGGGAGGGGTTTGAGGAAGGATCCGTGTCTGGTGGTGAGACGGCCATCCGCTCTGACGGTGAGTCGTCAACCGGTGAGACCAATCAAATGTATCAACTGCAAGACGGATGGCTTGGGGGTTGTTCCGATGGCGACAGTATTCCGAACCCCTATGAGCCATCGAATAGGATTGCAATCTTCATGGCCAGTACACAGTCGGTGCTCAGTTCGACAACCGCCGCATCTATGACCTCCAACTCAACGACTGCGGCGACGGCCAGGGCTAGCGGCTCTGCGCGCCCGCCGGTTCAGGTTCTGACCGAACTATTGGATGCTTTGGCAACGTTGATGGGGACGGAGGTAACCCCAGACACTCAAGAGCAGCATAAAGTGGATGTTGCGAGGCTACGAGATGAGATAGCTCAAGCCAAGGAAGAGCTAGTGGCTGAGAACGCTAGGATAGCCATAGAGCAAGCCGCTTTGGACTCTCAGGCGCAATGGATTCATGTAGAATCTTTCTGGCTTACCTTGGATCAAAATGCTTCAAATGCCATCATGAGAAGAAGGCACCAGAGTCGTTTACCTCCAGAGTACGATGCGAGGAACCTTTTCAGCACACCTGGGGCAGGCACCAGTGACCCGCCCGTAGTGAACCGGGCAGTTGAGACGCCCGTGACCGGAGCGCCGGTTCAGCCGCGTGTTGTGGATCCGCCTCGCCTGGATATGGCTCCGCCTCAGCATGTTTCGACACCACCGGGTCATTATTCTAACCCTCTGGATAATATGATTGTTGTAGCAACAAGATTGGTGGCTCTCCCGATGGAAGGTGAATCTCCGGCTGCGATAGAGACGCGGAGGGCCAAAGAACTTCTTCAAATAGCATTGGCTCAATAGGAGGCTTATTCATATAGCTGTGAACGAATTCACTCCACCCCTTGTCCAAGCCGGAGTTATAGTAGACATATGGACTCGCCAGCGGTTTCAAGCAGTGAGCAACACCGTAACCAACCTTGTAGGCATGACCCGATGTGTGATGGTGTCGATGCTCAGATTTGGTGGATCAGGGAAGGGCGAGGCAGGAGGCTGCGCTGGCGGCTCAACATCAATCTCTGGTTTATCCATCAGCATCGGTGGAGGCAAGAGTGACCTCTAGAACCCTGGGTGTGCCATGTTTAGTGCCGGCTCTGCGCAATGAACGTTTGCCTAAGGATTTCAAGGGCCCTTGTAAGGTGCCTAATTACACAGCAGACCAGCCCCCAGAGGCTTGGATTGAGAGCTATGAGATGGCTATGGAGATGTTGGATGTTAGCGATGCTGCATGCGCTAAGTATTTCACCATGATGTTAGATGGGCCAGCTCATACTTGGTTGAAAGGGCTGCTCACTAACTACATTAGGTCATGAGCGGAGCTGAAAATGCGTTTTGTCCAAAAATTTAAAGACACATGCAAGCAACCTATGTCGATTCCGGATTTAGACTCTTGTGACCAAGGTGAGGGCGAGTCGACAACCAATTGGGTGCACCGGGTCTCAGACGTTATACACTCATCAGACAGTATTAACGCCAGTTCAGCAGTCCTGATGTTGGAGAAGAATTGTCGTTTCCTCCCCCTTAAGTAGAAACTGGGGCGGCTTAAACGCTACTGCAATGACATGGGGAAGCTCATGGCGGCTCTTGTCAAATATGCGACTCTGATAGTACCAAAGACCCTGACTCTGATGAGGAGAAGGCTGGTAAGGGGAAGAAGAGCGGCAATACAAAGGGGCAGCAGCATAATATGACAGGTCAAAGTGGCAACGGTAAGCACAAAGCTGATGGCGGTTTAGACTTTGTGGACAACACCAATACGCAGAATAATAATCAGCATCGTAAGGGCAAGCCACCCCGGCTTGGAGGGCCAAAGTTTAACATTGAGGCGATGATGAATCAGCCTTGTCCAAAGCATGGTACGCAAGAGAAGCCGGCCAATCATCTATGGAAAGATTGCTTCATCATGAGGGAGTATAGGAATTCCAATTTTTTCCAGAATAATCATGGCCCGAATGGCGGCTCAGGATCTGGCTCTCACGGGCCTGTCTTTGGTGGTGGCGGCTCAAACTCTGGTTTCCAGGGCCAAGGCAATCAAGGCGGTTTCAATCAACAATCTAGGCAAGGGAATCAGCAGCAATAGTCTGGTTATTAGAGTAATCCAAAGCAATTGAATAGTGGTTAGTATCATGTATTTACCACAAGTTTGTGTAAACGGGACTAGAAGGTTCATAAGAGGGCGGTCAACACGGTTGAGCCGGCAATCCCTCGATACTTGCGATGGTCCGAACATGCTATTGTGTGGAGCCGTGAGGATCACCCGCCCCGGGTTGACAATCCGGGTCACTTGGCCTTGGTGGTTGCGCCTCAGGTTGGAGGTTAAGTTCACTAAAGTGCTCATGGATGGAGGCAGCAGCATCAATACCCTTTATTATGATACTTTATGCTGTATGAATTTAACTGATAAGGATCTTAAGCCGTCCTCTACTGTTTTTCGTGGAGTGGTGCCCGGTAAGTCGGCGTATCCGATGGGTAAGATAGCTTTAGAAGTGGCCTTTGGACATGATAAAGATTTCAGAGCTGAGACACTGGCTTTTGAAGTGGTCAAGATCAGAAGCCCTTACCACGCCCTGTTTGGACGACCGGCTTATGTTAAATTTATGGCGCGGCCTTGTTATGTTTATCTGCAGCTTAAGATGCCGGGTCATAAGGGTACCATCACTATACATGGCAACAGGAAGATAGCTTTGGAGTGTGAAGAGGGCGGTGCTGCTTATGCCGAGACTGCTGTGCAATGGAGGAGTTAAAGTTTTACAAAGGTAATGTTGACCTGGTAGATATGACACCTTTGAAGAAGCCAACCACAGAGCATGACCCTCTTTTGAAATTTAAGTCGGCAGATGACACTAAGTTGGTTGATTTTGTTTCTGGGACTCAAGCAGTTCAGTATCAGTGCTAATATGGATCCAAAATAGGAAACCTCGCTCATCGAGTTCATCCGTCAGAACCGGGACATCTTTGCATGGAAACCTTCTGACACGCCAGGTGTACCGACGGAACTCGCTGAGCACACTCTTAATGTTGATCCAAAGTTTAAACCGTTCAAGCAATTCCTTCATCGTTTTAATGAAGAGAGGTGCAAGGCCATTGGTGAAGAAGTGGCCTGGCTCTTGGCGGCGAGGTTTATCATTAGTTTTTCATCATGAGTGGTTGGCTAACCCAGTGCTGGTGCTTAAGAAGAATGGCACTTGGCAGATGTGTGTGGATTACACAGACCTTAACAAAGCCTGTCCGGGGTATCCTTTTGCTCTCCCTCGTATTGATCAGATCACTGATGCTATGGAGGGTTGTGAGCATTTGAGTTTTTTAGATGCTTACTCTGGTTATCATCGGATCAAGATGGCAGTTAAGGACCAGGAGATGACGGCTTTCATCACCCCCTTTGGAGCTTTCTGTTATGTGTCTATGCCTTTTGGGCTCAAGAGTGCCCAGGCGACCTATCAGTAGTGTGTCTAGAATTGCCTCCATGACTAGATTGGACGTAATGTTCATGCTTATGTAGATGATATTTTTGTGAAATCCAGGAGGAAGGAGACTTTGATAGATGATTTGAAAGAGACCTTTGACAATCTCCGGGTCTACAAAATGATGCTTAACCCGGCCATGTGTGTCTTTGGTGTGCTAGCAGGCAAACTCTTGGGTTTTTTGGTTTCTGAAAGGGGCATTGAAGCTAATCTGGAGAAAATCAAGGCTATCGCTTCTTTAGCTAAGCCGACGTGTATTAATGATGTCCAGCGCCTAGCATGTCGTATTGCGGCCTTAAGCAATTTAATCGCCGGTTGGGCGAGAAGGCTGTCCCTCTATATCAGATGATGAAGAAAACAGATCACTTTGTCTAGAGTGATGCTGCTGATCAGGCGTTTGAGGCCTTGGAAAAATAGTTAGCTGAGCCACCAATCCTTGCTGCTCCCATTGATAAGGATCCCTTGTTGTTATATGTGGCTGCTAATAGCCGAGCCGTCAGTGTGGCAATTGTTGTGGAAAGAAAGGAATCAGGCAAGGAGTATCCGGTTCCGTGGCCGGTTAATTATATCAGTGATGTACTCATTGAATCCAAGTAGAGATACCCACATTGGCAAAAGCTGGTTTATGGGGTGTTCATGGCTAGTCATAAATTGAAGCAGTATTTCTTTGGTCATCCCATCACTGTGGTCAGCTCTGCTCCCTTGGGGGATATTATTCAAAACAGAGAAGCCACAGGTCAGGTCGCTAAATGGCCCATTGAGCTTGGGCCCCATGGTTTGAAGTATATGCCTCGGACAGCTATCAAGTCTCAAGCACTTGTGGATTTTATTAATGACTGGACTGAGCTGCAGATGCCTGAGGAGAAGCCAGATAGCACATATTGGACTATTCACTTTGATGGATCCAGGAGGTTGGAAGGCTCGGGGGCTGGAGTTATCTTGACTTCCCCACGAGGTGATAAATTTTGTTGTGTTTTGAGGTGGATGTTCCCTTGTACTAACAATGCAATGGAGTATGAGGCCTTGCTCCATGGTCTTCGAATGGCTAAAGAGGTGAATCTAAGCTGGGTGAGGTGTTTTGGCGACTCGGATTTGGTGGCTCAGCAAGTTTCAGGCACTTGGGATTCTAAAGATCCACTCATGGCGGCTTACCGCCGAGAGGTTGATGCTATTCCTGGCCATTTTAAAGGTTATCAAGTGGAACATGTTGATCGCAGGAAAAATGAGGCTACTGATGCTTTAAGCCGGCTAGGGTCTCAGCGTAAGCCGGTGCCACCTATTGTTTTCCTTGATATTCTGCATAACCCCTCAGTTAAATTGCCTACGGAGGAAGATCTTGTTGTTCCTGACCCGGAGGCTTAATTGGGGGCAGCTCTTCATGCTATTCCTAATTGGACAGTTCCATACTTGGCTTATATGACCCGGGGCGAGTTACCTGAAGATGAAACTTTGGCCAGGCAGATAACCCGGTGGTCTAAGTCAATGACTATTATCAATGGAGAGTTGCACCGATGCAGTGTCATGGGGGTGTTTCAACGTTGTGTTTCTCTTGAGGAGGGCCGGGAGATTCTACGAGAGATTCATGAAGGATATTGTGGTCATCATGTCGGCTCCAAGTCTCTCGTGGCCAAGGCTTTTTGTCATGGGTTTTATTGGCTAACGGCTCATGCTGATGCCGACGATTTGGTCAGTAAATGTGATGTTTGTCAAAAAAATCAAGACAAGCTCATGTGCCGGCTCAATAATTGAGGATGATTCCAATTACTTGGCCGTTTGCAGTATGGGGGCTGGATATGGTGGGACCTTTTAAAAGATCCAAGGATGAATAGACTCATCTCTTGGTGGCGGTTGACAAATTTACATAGTGGGTTGAGGCAGAGCCGGTCAGTAACTGTGACATGGCGATGGCGGTTCAGTTCATCAAAAAGGTGATTTTCCATTCTGGATACCCTCACAGCATTATAACTGATAATGGCACTAATTTGTCTAAAGGTTCTATGAAAGAATTCTATCAACGAGAACATATTCGTCTTGATGTGTCATCAGTCGTTCACCCCCAGTCCAATGGCCAAGCTGAAAGAGCCAATCAAGAAATTTTGAGAGGCATAAAGCC